>NC_083854.1:9090909-9393939 GCF_029169275.1 Apis cerana | reverse complement strand
TTGTTAATGCCATTACACTAAATATTGCGAGAGCAACATAGCTCGTAGCTATAGCAATGTTAATATAAATTACCTTATCACAGACGATGTTCATCAATCCCTGTTAATAATTTTTAAATAAATTTAAATAAAAAATTAATCCTTTATCCTGGAGACGATTCGGTGAATCTCTTACAAGCAACTTAAAACTAATTTCCCAACACACAAATATAACACTTTTATATTTTAATATTTTACGTATCGCATCGATTTTAACGCATTAAAGATACGTATTCCATAAGAAAAATTCTTTTGGTATAATTTCAAGATATTTTTAACTATTCATCCAACAAACTGCAAGAACTCTCGAGCTACTAAACATCAAAAAGTTCTCCTCTTCTTAAAAATATTTTCTACAAAATTCTAACGAATTGTTCAAAGAGCTTTATAACTATCCAAGGATTACAATTGAACAAAAGAATCAGAATTGTGGTCACAGACACAGATATCTGATGTACTCACTGTCGAACAAGATCAGTCTCCTGGCCACCACCCTGGCTTCCAGGGTGTTCGGCCTGCTCGGCTTTTGCTGGTCCCCTGAATTCGGGGGCGCGGCCGAGATCGGCAAGCTACCGGTCGTAGCCGTGCCCTGATTCGGTTGCGGCTCACCGCTCGGCGATACCGCGCCATTTGCACTCTGTTCAGTCTTTTCCTTCTTCGGCTCTGCAACAGAAAAAAAAAATTCCAGACCGATCAGAGCGGGACAGAGACAATAGACGGGGATCGCGCGAGCGGTTGCCCTTTTTTTTTCATATATTCTTTCGTGCGTCTTCGCACCCTCTCCTCCGATCTTCACAGCCAAAGAATTCGCATTCCATGCTTTCGGTCTTACTCCTTTTTATTTTTATTTTCGTACAATTTTTTTTTCTTTGAGTCATTTCTTTTTTATCTCTTTTTTTAATGAGAGAGAAATCTAAGAGGGCTGATCGCCCTTCGTTCCTTCATATCTTCGCACTTCGATCTTCACTCAGAGAATTCATATTATCTTTCTCTCTTTCTCTTTTTTATTTTATTTCAAGGTTCTATATACTCCGAGGATTATAGCAGGACTTTCGTATTTTTTGAAAGCCAACGGTAAAACGCTGAAAATGTTGTAGAATTATGAGAAGAAGAAGAATAATTCGTATTTTTTATGAATCGAGAAAAGAAAGTGATCCAAACATTACACAAGAGGATTGCACAAATATATTTATTTCTAGTTCGATTTTACTCAAAAATACACCTCTACGGAATGCTTTAATTATTCGAATTACAAAAATAAAAAGCGCACTTTGTCATCGTTGAATCTATCATCGAGGACTGCGTTGGGGAATGGAATCAAGATTAAATTAAAAATCGCAGCGTGCCGTTCTCTCCATATTTCTGACCATGGAAACGAGTCCTTTTTTTTTATCGAACGAAAGAAGAAGGTGGTGGAGACAGGTCGGTATTAAATCGTGGAAACTCGGTGGGCGATCTCACTTCCTGGCGCCGTTTCTCTTCATTATTTCGTTCGTTGCTCCGTTTCACCTCCGTCCCCCACGGGTCACGTTCGGCCAACTCGGGAAATATTGCCGCGAGCTTGCGCCACGAAATTGCGAAATCCTCCTCCACCCTTGCCCTCTCCCCTTCCCCTCTGTATACATCCGTGATAATAAGCTCGCGCGTTTAGGATCCGCGCTTAAACCACGATTTTACCTCGTGATGGATCGTAACGAGCATTTATGGATGGCGAGAGAAGCGTTGGGGAGGAGACGTTTATGCGAATTGGACCTCTTATCTCCAAAAATGCGTCCATTTCTCTTTCTTTCTTGTTCGTTTTCGTTTATAAAAATCAAGTTTAAAAAATCAACGAGAGAAAATTTTTACGTTAATTTATAATTTTTGTTAGGAGATTATTAGCTGGTACTGGAAATAATATAATGAAAAATATATATATAATAGTTTAATAGTTTTAAATTTAATTAACGTAGGGTAAATGTTTAGAGAAACGTTCTAATCAATTTACTTAATCACCTTAACTCGAATCCGGGATGAACGAAATTTCATCGTCAATGAAATCGATCTCCAATTTCGTTCGCTTCAAATTTATTTGAAATCGTAGGTAACGAATAATGAATAAACGTTTGACGATTATTTCTCGCAAAGAGATTAATTAACCAGCAGCCTGTTTTCTAATGAATTAATCCTTCCGTGTAATTATTATTATCTAATTGATACACCGCAGCATGATGCATCAATATTTATTAATTTACCACGTCAATATTGTATTAAGTATAATCCAGTGCATCGGTATTCGCACTGAAGATAAACAAAACGGCAAGGCGAAATTAATGACGAATAATTTCGAAAATAGTATTTTAAAAAAACAGGTGAAGGAATTTTTTTCGGATCAGATGCAAAGTGAAATGCAGATCGCGAGTAAAATTAATATTATCGATCGAAAGCAATTTCCTTCTTTATTATTCCAACACTTTTATACTCGAAATTAATGCGATAAATGGATTGTCTAAATTATCGACTAAATCATCCCTAATCTCCCTTCATTTTCTCCTTTTATAAGCTCGATATATCGAGAAATAAAACAATCTTCTCGAATAAATCGTACTTTTAAATTAATTAAATAATAATTAATCCACGATGCCTAATTTTCCTGACCAATGTTCCCCGTTAAAATCACAAATTCATTGTTCTCCGAAACTACTCATCCTTTCTTAATAAATCTGATTAAAAAAAAAACGTCGATAAAACACGATTCTCGTCAACTCTCTACGCCATCTCTCGAACTTCCACAAAAATCCGCAAAATAGAATCTCCTTTTAAAAATTTCCAATTTTTTAGCATAAATTCCACGCCTAAAGCTTCTAAAGAAATATGAGAGAGAGAGAGAGAAGAGAACAGCGATTATCGCGCAATATCGTACGTCATCAATATCGGCGATTATTCGCCCCGGAAATCGCGTGCATCTGGCGGAAACAGCGTGGGCGGGTCGAACTCGATGGGCTGCGTAATTAAAGGCTGCGAGCGAAAGCTACGCGCGCGTGAATCGTAGAGGATGAAATCATCCGAAACATTGACGGATCACCGCGTGGAAACCAGATTTTCATCGACCCCCTCCAATCCCTCTTCCATCCCTCTTCGGGATTTTTCTCGCGAAGTTTCCTTTTGGCGCCAGGCCAGTGGAACTTCGAAAGGGAAGATCTTGCTCGACTGACGTCGCTAATAACGTCAACACCGACGTGTTGTAACGAATCAGCGTGGGACGAAGGTCGGCGGATGTGACGAGGAGGAGGCAGAGGGGCGTTGTTGATGCTATGCGGAAGAATATTTGGATTTTCTGGTTTTAGAGGATTATCTTGCTTTTCGATTTCTTGGAAAGAGAAATGTTTTGGATTTTTTCTTTTCTTTTCTTCTTTCTAAGCAAGCTGTGGCGTCGAACAGAACGTGTGTGGCGATCGAAGAATATTCCTTGTAGGATTTTCGTTTTTTCTTTCTTTCTTTTTTTTCGAAGAAATTTCTGACAGTTGATTTAATTAGAGTATGGAGGATAGAAGATGACTTAAACAGCGGTTTGATACCTCCTGCAGCAACAACCACTACTTTCAGCAAATAGAAATTGGATCGTATTGTCGATACAAATTTAAAACTCACCCCTTTAGAAGATCTACTTCCAACTTTAAACTATATTCAGTCTCGCGCAAATTTGAGATTCTATTATCTTTCGCTTTTAGCACGTGATAAAATGTATGCTGAAAGCCCGGAGGGATTTTAATCCGTAATCACGGATTACAATTATTGCCGTTCGAAACTCGAATCCGATAAGGATGAAGATAAAATTTGCAAACGATCACGAACCAAACGATTTTTTCGCACGTGATCGAGCGTCGTTCCGCATAGTCTGCACGCCCGAGAGAGACTGTTAGTAACTAGAAACCTACCTACGGCTCGAAATAGATCAGAAACGTCGAGCGGATTGCGCGACGAAACGCGCGCGACCTTCTTGACGAGCGTGCCTCGTTACCCCAGATTCCTCACTGTTGTGAGAGACAATCGAGAAATTTTCTCACAGCGAAACGCACCTTCGATGTCTGTTAATTTTTGGAACAAATTCGAAGTGAAAGTTGGAAGAAAGAAAAAAATTTTCCTCCCCATATATCGAATTACATCTTTCGATAGTAATTTTGATGTAATCGTTTAAACGACGGAATATATAAATGTTGACGTTGTTTATTAAATTTTATTTATTCGTAAAGGATTTTTGTTTAGATAAAAGCGGAGTTTGTGAGTAGTCGAAGAGTAAGAGAGTATATATTTAATTTTATTTTTATGCATAGGTCCATGTACGATGTTGCGTCACTTAGACTTACGTAAGTAATCGTAGTTGAAATATATAAAATAAATAAACAAGCGATGATAAATAACAAATATTATAATAGTAACGTTTATAACGGGTTCGATATTTTCTTTATACTTATCATATTCAAGTTTCGTAACATCTTCCCAACATTGAGTCGTATTTGACATCATCATCGTTCAAAATAAAATCTTCGTGTTGTTTGACAATGCGATAGAACAATTTTCAAGGAAGCATTCTTAGAAGTTAAAACATTTCGAAGCTTTATTCCTCCAAGTTTTATCGCTGTTAATTTGTTTCCTCTTAAATTTAAATATTCCACTCAAATTATTATTCGTTGTTTAATTACTTTATATTTTCAATCAAAATAAATATTTTTCTTTTACGTTGAAAATTTTTTATTACTTCGTATAACTTTTAATTAAAACAAATTTCTTTTTTTATTCATTTGAACAATTCTATTAATCTCGAATATTTTCGATTCCCTTCTTTTATAACATTTTTCTTTTTTTTTTAATATCTCTCGATAATTTTACCCGAATTTTACTGCTTGTTATGTAAACAGTTGCCTCGAAAACAGGGAAAGATTTATCGATTCGAGTTCAATGTCTCGAAGAAACGAGATTGGAATCAGAACGACACGAGCGATTTACCCACTGCCAATTACATGTAAATCTGTCCTGCACTGAGGAGAGCCACGACCAAAATAATTCACGAACCGTGGCAAAACGGGCGCGACAACTTTCTTGCTCGACTTTAAATCGAGCCAACTTTGACTCATGCAGTTGTCGCTCGAAATTCCATCTGCGTTTTCTATGCCAAGTGCAGGAATCCGTGCGAATCATCGATAAGTCATCGAGCAGGCATCCTCTTCGCTCTACGAAAATTACGCGAATACGGTTGAGATAATTGCAAATTTTATTATTAACGAACAATTTTGCGATCGATTTACACTTATTTTATATATTTTTTAATATACCAAAGCGATCGTTTCGTTGACAAAGATAGAGAATTGATAGCAAATGCCAGATTAAAGACTTACCTCTAATCGCTGATTTATTTCTCAATTCAATTTACTTTATACAATAAATTTATCGACAATCTTGTCAGAGATAAAACATCAGTTTAGCATGAAATGTGCGATTCATTATTGGAGCGAAAGCGGGACGGTAGAGAGCACAGATCATCCATCGTAATTTATTTCTCAATATATGATTTTTATTTTATTTAATTAGTCTTTATTACGAATAAAATTGAAAATGTTATCAAATGATAAAGTGGAAATGATAAAGTTGATTGGGGGAGATAAATAATCGATACGAGGCAGTCCATTTTATACTTCATTAAAGATGCAAATGAAAAAAATTAACAATATAAATCGGACAATCTCCATAAAATACATCCACTTTTCCATAATTTATTTCATTCTCAATTCACTGCTTATCCAATAACTTTATCTGTATAACAAAATTAAGAGCATCGTGTATACGATTACAATATTAAATTCTATTCAGTCAAGCGTGAAAACGAAATAAACCAGTCCACTTTCGACGATTTATTCATTCCATCGTCCCAATCAAGAATACCATTTCACCAAATTACTCTACTTCCGCTCGTCTAAATGGTGAATCCGTAACATAAGTGGGAAAAATTTTCGAACCATCTTCAACCTGCAACGAGGGAGAGAAAGAGAAAGAAACACTGCTACACAAATCACAAAAGAGCACTCGTTTCACAAAGTAACGTTTTAAAAACTCCTTGGTAGAAGAGGCACGTAACGTATCGTACACGACGTTCGTTCGTTTCCTCTCCGTCCACGTAGAGTCGTCGAATCGATATGAACGAACATGTTTACCGCGACTCTATCCCTCTTCTCCTCTGCGAGGGAAACCGTGTCTGTCGCGGCGGATTACACGACGGGTACAATAGGCGGAAGGAAACGGCGTAATAATAAGCGAGGTCGTTTAACACTGTTTACAACGCACAAATACACACCGACTCCTGTCCCGTGAATTATTCCTAGCGACGACAGAGGAGAGGAAAAACACGGGGAGTAAAACCGGGCGTGGAAATTATGGATACGACGCGGAAACTCTCGCGGCCGCGAATTTCTATAAATAATTTCGCACGCGTCTTCGCAACGCGAAAATTCCCCTTAATATTTCATCGTCCCCGGCGTGGACCGTGTTCCTCGAAACGTGCAACGTATTAAGCGTCCTGTTTTCAAAAAAAAAAAAAAAAAGAAAAAAGAGGGGGAGAGTTTGAAATTCGTTCGTGGCACGGATCTGGAGAGGATCTGCGGTGGATGGAAAAATGATATTTTAAGGATCGTGGAATATGAATTTGTAGCGTTTGGAAACGGTTGGTATTTTTCTGCTAGAATTTTGATATAATATGTAAGTGAAAATTGATCTATTCGGTGTACACGTCAGACACTCTATAAAGATTTTAATTTGGAGAAAGTTATTGAGAGTTTTCGGTGAATTGGAAATTTTATGGATGGAATACGAATTTAGATATTTCTCTGGTCGAATTTTGAAAATTGATCGATCATGTGTCAGATATTCTGTAAAGATTTTAATTTGGAGAAAGTTAGTGAGAGTTTCGGTCAATTGGAAATTTTAATAATGATGTATTATTTTGTTTTATACAGGTTCTGTATTATGGTGTATCTCGCAAACTGTTTTTTGATCTCGTCGAAGTTTAAAAAAGTTTCGAGGATTTCGAGGAGGTTAAATATGCGAGAAATTGATATATCTACTTAGTTCTACTCCATCACTTTTAATATTTACTCCACTTGTTCTTAAGAACGGATTTTAAAACGAAGCAAGTAAAGTTGAAACGAGTTAAAAAGAACGTGTATGATAATTAATAAGAAGGAATTAATACTTTATCCTAAAGATTATGCTTGAACATATTTTTATTCTATTTTTACCCAATTCCACTTATTTGATTAATCTTGTAATTTTTTAATATATGAAATATCTTTTATATTCTGATAATTAAAAAATTATCGAATATTTAAATATTGCGAATATTGCGAAAAATGTGTATTATTTCATTGTTGGTAATTAAAAATTTTTAATTTTCTCGAGAAAACGAGAGATTTTTCGTTGCATTTTTTTGAGAATTTTCATTTAATTTTTCTAGAACAGAATGACACGACCTAGCAGATCACGTCAGCTTTGTCTCCTTTTCTTGGATAAAGTTAAAATGATGGCGCAACACAGCTGACGTAATTGAAGAAAAGTGATGCGTAAAGATGTGTTTCAGTACATCAAGAAAGATTGTATTATCGGTGAACTGGAAGAATGTGAGACAGGAAATTACTTTTATATAAAAGTAGAACAAGCTATCTTTAAGCGTAAAATATTTTACTTCTTCGAGTTTTCTTTTATACTTCGCCTTTAAAGCATCTAGATAAAATTCTCATTCGTTTCATTCCTTTTTTTTTTTAAAATTTCACATTTGAAATAAAATCACCCCATAAACCAAAATTCCCATTTCTACAAAATTTACATCCATTCTTTTCTCATTGAATCCTAACTTCACAAAATTTTCACACTTATCTTATTCATTTCTATCATTCTATTCTTCTCAAAGTTGGAAAATTAATTTAATCTAATCGCCAAATTAACAAAATCTTCAGAAAATCTTGTTCCATAACTCGTCAAAATTAATTCCAAATCGTTAACAAAACCACCCCCCTCTCTCTCATATAGATCACTGCATTCCACAAAATTCCAATTTCCACGAAGAAAATCACATCCGTCTCGCCGTTTCAAAGGAAGAGAATCACGAAAAACGTGTTCTCCGCACGAAAACACGGCGACGGTTCGAGCGCGTGTTTATCGATCGTCGACGAGGAAGAAGAGAGAAGGAGAAAGCGAAAGAGAGAAAGAGAGAGAGAGAGAGAGAGTTTCATCAGGAACGATAATGCTAAACTGCAGGTTCACGTCGTTGGACCGCGTGCAATAAAGGGAAACGTTATCTGAGAGTAGCATTGTTTACGGTTCGCTCGAGTTTCGAGGGTGCTTCCACCATCTCGCCCCTTTCTCTTCCCCCTCCACCCTCCAATGATGGCTCCAACGTTGCAACTTGCAACTTCGGGGGCCGTTTATCGGGCGGTCCACTCGAAAAAAAAAAAAACTCTCGACAACTCGACGGGATAATTGCGTTCAGGGAACCGAAACGGGGACCTCTATTCAGGATCTCTTCCGCCCGATCTTATCTGTCCGTGATGACATTCCACCTTTTGTTATAAACAAGGTATATATACTTGTGCTTGAGCGAAATTGCTGGACGAAATTCAATTCTTTAGGCGAAGGGGTAGATTGGAAATCGAGCCTTGTTATTTCATTAAGTCCTCCTGGGATTAAATGGCGTATTAAACGTGAGAGAAATTGAGAAGAAATGTTTGACAATAGTAGTGGTAGAGATGTATTCTTCTCTGTCTCTTTCTTGCGCGTGTGTATGTGCGTGTGTCTTTTTTAACTTATAAAACGTAGAATTCATAACGTATAAAATTAACACGTCGCCCGTGTCCTTTTCAGCAATCATGAATTTATTATAAAGCGTTCAAATTATAACGTTTTAATATAACGAATAATATTATTGTTGATCGGCCAATAATTATTTCATCGAAACAATTAAGGGATATTTAATTCATATTGAAACGTATCGATCGCGATATTAATTCATTAATTTCCGAACGATTCCAACCTCGATTTTTTTCTCCTCCAAAATATAACGAATAAAAAAAAAAAGAATCAAGCAATAACCTCATCATTCATCGCTCGATCTCCAGCTGATGAAATTTATATTTCACGACCGATTTTTCTACGATTGTTTCTGCCAAATTTGTTTCTGCCATAATTAAACAATAACTAAAAGTTGTTGGAGGAAACGAAATCTCTCTCTTTCTCTGTCTCTGGAAACTCATCCATGATCCATTTTCTCGCGATCCACTAGCATGATTCTAAACATTCTTCTTTCGAGAACGAACCAGGAAACAATGGAATCGGTTAATAGCGGTTTCCGGGGTCGAGAGAAAATATAATATCGTGTATTTTTTTACCGTAGCGAAGGAAGAAGAAGGCGCCCTCGAGATTCATTACGGATCCATTTACGAAAGCGAAATAACATCACGAGATGTGCGCCAGCTCGGCCGGATGGATGGAGAAACGTGTTTTTCGTTCGATTCCCGCCGATTTATGAGGACGGTGCTCGCCCGTTCTCCGATACATCTTTCATTGTACGCGCGCGACGTTGTCGTGCATCATCGAAAATCGATGGACCATTTGCAGATTTCTTGTGTGTGGCGGGAGGGGGAGAGGAGAATGATAAACATGGATGGAAAGGGATTTTTGTAAGACTTTTTCACGAAGAAAATTTTCAAGCGAGGAAGAACGATGGAATTTTATCGTAATCCAGAGACGATTAACAGTTGAAGTGAGAAGGGGGTGAGAAATTTATGAAAATTTTTGAAGGAAAAAGAAAACGAAAGTGGGAGCAGTAGATTTCTCGCATAGTGGAGGAAAAGAGTGGAGATGGAAAGAAATTTTGCAACGTTATTTTCTTCGAAGAAAACTTTCAAATTTTCAAGGTTAATGTTTTTAGAGATTGAAGAATAATAATATTCCATTTTAGAAAGTAATCGATATTCTACTTTTTAAGTAAGTTAAAATGATTCTAAAAAAAATTCATAAAAATTTTCGGAAGAAAAAAGAAGAATAAAAGTATAACGCTTTTATCTTAAAATTTCACATAAATACACTTTCAAAAAAACGTTCAGTACGATGAATTTTTTAAAATCGAATATCGATTCGTTGTTCCAAATGCATAGAAACATTTTGCAACAAGAGTTATTCGTGAAAAATTGATTATAACTTAATGCCTCGAAAATTACACGAATCGATGCAATAAAATGCAAATGTAACGAGGGAAGTACAATGGTCCGAATTGATAAATACATTGAATTGAAAGTTCGATGGAACTTTCGTTAGAATTTCTCACTCGATTAACTCGCACAATAATCCAAACATAAAACACGAATGACAGCTTACTCGGAAGAACTCAACGTCGTAATGAATTCAGCAGTTTAAAGTTCAGAGTAAATTTCTAGATCAAACTTGAAGATAAATATCTCTTCACTATATACATTTTCTTTCTGCGAATTTAGTATAATATTATAATTCAATTATGAAATTTAAACAACAATGTAACGAAGCAAACTGATTTTAACTTATCGTTTTGACCGATTTTTTATCAACGTGGAAAACTTGAATAATATTTTCATTCATCACATATCAAAAGTGATTTTCTTCGTAATGAAAAATGATATATTATTATCTCACAATTTCATTTAATTCTAAAAATATCGCACTTTTAAAATTAAAATTCATTAGATATTTCTCTATACCTTTTTACCGATGAAATGATAAAAAACGCTATATGGAGAGTCAATTAGCAATAATTGACATCACACACATTCTTTAAAAACGACTTGCACAGTTTAAAAATCTCTTTAAATTTCCAATTGACTCGATATCAAATCATTGAAACAGTTACTTATTACTAACAGTTAAAATTTGAAGAATAAAGAATAACGTTTGAATCATTTTCAAAAAATATATACCTTATATACCTCTCCCCTATAATTTATATATCTTGTTATATATATATTCAAAAAAATTAATTCGATCTATCATTACCTCAACATCTTTTCACTATATCGTCACTTCGAGACGCAATAAAACGTAGAAAATCGTACGCGAAAGCATAATCAATCAAGCGGATCGGGGAGAGGAAAATCCTCCAAGCACGGATCATTTGCCTGGAATCGCATCAGGGTTGATCGCTTGGAGCAGAAAGTTGAAGTAGAAAAGGGAGGATAAGGAGTGGGAAAGGGCGGGAAACATCGGTGGAGAAGAGCATCGAAGAATAATCAAGGATGGCGAGATAACCTCGCGGGATGATTCCAAGCTTTCATCTTGGTTCCGCTGATACGACGCGCTCGAGGAAGCCGTAAGTGGCGAGTAATCTTCGAGGCGCAAGAGGAGACACAGAGAGAGAGGTGTAACGTGCCGTTAAACACCCGGGAATAAGAATGGATCGATAAAAATTTGTGACCCTTTTCTTTTTCTTTCTTTCTTCTTTTTTTCTCGAAACGTTTCTTTTAGTTTTAGAGGAGATAAGGGAAGGGATTCTCGTTTCGAACTTTGAAATTACCGAGGACCGATCGAATTAATGAGGATCTTTATCGGAATCGAAGTTGTATGCGAGAAGATTTTGAAAATTTATGGACGAGGTAATTTTTTGAAGCATGGAAGCAGAGTAGTGATAAAAATTTGATTTGGAAGAGATAGTTGAACGTGTCTGACCACGATTCATTTTTATTTAAAGGAATGTCTGATGTCTAAGATTAGACAACTCACTTTTTTATTTAAAGGAATATGTCTGACCCAGTGATGGGGAAAATTTATTACAGTCGAAGTTACGAATATAGTTATTTCCATAAGTTACTTTAATAATTTATAAACCGTAATAATAATTGCAAATAACGCTAAAGGTTATATGAAAAGCGGATCGGTTGTAACAATTACGAACAAATTATTATTTAAACATTTTAATATAAGTAATTGCTTAAGCTAACTTTATTCGAAATTACTTTAATTTTAGTTACTCTTTCGAGTAACGAGTTAATGCCTAAGATCTGGTCTGACCACAGACGAGCCATTTCTACTTAAAGTTTGTTCCATGTTTATTAACCTATTAACGCTCGAAGCCATTTTTTCGCTCGGTTGAACCGACAAACTCGAGACGATTTTTTCCTATGCTCGGTAAATTTCTTACAGCCAACTCGAAATGATTTCACGCACAAATTAACGCAAGTATGAAACCTTTTATATTTTAATTTTTTCACGTATCTTTACGTATATAAAGAAAGAAAATATAATTGTTGAATATTGAACTCTATATTGTTGTTTTGATATTTTATAAAAGCAACTTCGATTCGTCAGGGTAAGTATCAGAATGAAATATCTTCCTGTTAACATAACTTTTTCACATTCACTGTCTATTGTTCCTATTTTTCATCTCTGTCTTCTTCACTTGCTTTCCTTCTCTCTCAATTTCTTTATAAATAAAAGTTCGTTTTCAATAACGAAAAATCTCAAACTCATCTTCGTTCGAGCTTATCAAATTCTATCCCTTGAAAATAATATTCCTACTGCCAATAATCACGATAAGATGCAGCGATCCGATCACGATTTAATTTTAAGTAAGAAAACCCAGCTATTCGTAAGATTGTACGTAATACGAGCTTAGGAATCTATTCACGAATTCTAAAAAAAAATCAATCATAAATAAATATTGTCTCCGTTCCAAGCTTGGAGAGCTCACCATTCGATACTCTTTCTAATTCTTCGGTTATCACGTAACAATCATGGAAAATCAAAATTCATTTCACGCGCGAAGAAAGAAGCCAAAAAAGAAAAAATAAGCTTTTCTTTTACAAATGAAATAGAAGCATAATCAGATGATTCTTTCAGATTCGTCTTAATCCGTTTGTTTCAGCAAAGAGTGACGCACAACATCGATTCGACGAATCATTTAGATCGAACGAAACCTCGCAAAAATGTGGTATCAGCATGATCGATGGAGCACGAATGGAATTATCGCGTGACGCGTTTAATGCAATTGCAACGTTAACATTTCGATATCGTTCCAACGGGTTCACGTTATAGGTTTGCACGCAGTGGGCCGCATCTTGTTTGCACTTTGATCGGTTTTACGTAATAAGGACTCGTTACACGTTCCGAGATATCGATGAGCAAGTCGAACACGCAGGGACGTGGCTTGAATTACTCGCCAATACCGTGGAAAGAGGCGATAACCACGTTGTAATTTGGAAATGGCAAAATTGACTTCGGCACGATACGTGAATTACAATTTGGCTACTGACGAATCTTCTGCCTGATGATTTTTCATCTTTTTAAAATTAAGGAAGGAACCAATAAATCGATATTTTGAAATCATTAAATTTCTTCAATTTTCAAAATTTTCAAGTTACGTAAAAAACGGAAGAAATTTAAGTTATCGAAAAGTAGTTCGATATGAAATAGAAATGGGAAAGAAACGGTTTCCGACGTGTAATTACAAACATCTTTTCTTGGCTGCAAGTTTCATGACGGCACAGCCATCACCCAGCTTCTTATACGCTTCTCGTTATCGATTATCGATTCAATTACGGTTATATCTCGCGGTTGAATTGCATCCAACGTTACTCACAACTATAATCCTTGCTACGAAAAATATCTTACATGAAAATATTACGAATAAAACGAGATAAATAATCCAAGGTGCTTTCAAAAAATCTACGATTTATTTTTTTTTTAATTTTGATCTCTCTTCAAGCGGAAAATCTTATATTCCGAAATATTATATTCCATTCTCCTCGATTTCCAGACGAAGAAAAGCAAGCGATAACAAAAACCAGCCCACCTTAATTAGCGCGCTAATTGCCGGTTTAAATATTAGCATTTTTCCAGCCAACATCTGGCGCGAATTCCCCACCAATTAACGCTCGAAACGAAAACACGGAACTGCCCTCGGCTAATCGTCCGCAATTTCTATCGGTTTTCGAATCTTCGCGAATGTATATACATATATACATATATCGCCGTTTGACTCGACAGTGGTGCATGTCGGTCTGAGGTCAGACGTGTCGCGATGCGGCTTCCACCGAGCCGTGATTAAATCAGACACCTCCATTTCTCCTCCCATCTCCAGACGAGGCGAAACATTCCCAACGATTCACCTCGAAATTCTGATCCACCGTTTCAGCAATTAACGAAATTGCGCTTGTTCCGCGACGTTGCTTCATTATCTCGTTCCAACGACTTTGGAATTTTGAAGAATCGTTAATTAAGAATTAGTAAGAATTTCTTTTTTTGAACGACGAATCCAACAAACGAGAGATAAAAATTTTGATTGTAATTTTGATATAATTTTAATTTTAATTGAGTATTGAATAAATTGTAAATTATACTTTTGTTTTGTGAATTAGATATAGTTATTTGATATATTTGGACGAAAGATTGTATAATATAAATTGAATTTAATGAGTATGGAAATGTGTGTCAAAGTTAATCTTAGTAAAGTAAAATTCTTGCTGTTCTCGATGCTGCATCGAAAAAATCTCAACGATAATAAACGTGAGTCGAATTGCAACAACGAACGGAAGATTATAAGTTGAAAATGAAAATAAAAAAAAAATTTGCATTCGGGATAAATCTTTTTCCACCGACGTGAAGAGGAAAACAGAAAATCCGCAGTTCACCCTTGGAAACTATATGGTTCGCGAGCCAATAAATCGAACCACCGACTCGAATCTTTTAATAGCTGTGCAAGCTACCCGCCTACGAGATCTATTTTATCACTCGTCAACGAAACAAAGGGTTCGAGTTAAACTGTAAGCCTTTCCATTTTACCACCGGCTTTTATTGATATAAATAGTTAACCCTATTCCAGCGTCACCAGCGTTCCACTGAAATCTCTTTCACATTGTCATAAAACCGATACTACCGATGAAAATTTTAACTTAAACGTCCACAGTTCTTCTCGAATTAATCATTCCTTCACTCTGCTAAATTTTATTACTTCCAGATTCGTAATCTTTTAAATATATTTTAAAATTTTATAATCTTCTTTGAATTTGAAATCTTCTGCATTTCTGCCATCTTCAAATTTTTATATCATCAGAATCTATTTCAACCCTTTTTCGAAAGGCGAGCGATTTATTAAGGCCAGATTTCGTTATCTCCAATTAATAAAATATTTCAATGAATTTATTTCTTTATTCTCAAATACTCTCAAACAACAAAACTTCTTTCGAATCCCCAAATTTAATAATAATTCTTTCAATTACCTCGATCGATCTTCAAGATCACGACAATCCATCGCAAGATTAAATTCGTTCACCTCGTTGCTCCTCGTCACGAATAAACGAATCGAACGCATCTCCTCGATTCCAAATCCCCCCTGGATCAACTCGACAAATCCGAATCCAGCCGAAATTACTCTCTGCTGCGAGAAGAAGCTCGCGTGTCCCACACACACACACACGCTGAAACCGACAAAACAACCCCGGGTCCAATTACCGGCCAGGCTGCTGCAAAACCCTTCCTCCCTTTCCTCGTCGAACTCCCCGGCTCAAAGGAAGAAAAACTCGGCTTTGTCGGAGGGCCGACGAACCCTTCAGGGGCGAATCTCGACAAAAACCACGACGACGGCAAAACAACGACGTTGCGAACGACACGGTTACGATTCACCGGGATCGGTGTACACCACCCACCCTCCTCAGCGCGATTTCTACGTGCTATTTCCACGAGGGGTTGTGTGTGCGTGAGAGAGGGGGCGGAGAGAGAGGTCGTCGACACCGGCGCGTTTCCCTCCTCCTGGCATCGATCCGCGCGCTTCCTTTTCCGCGGAAGGGGGTGAGAAAGCGGCGAGTAACCCGGCCAGCCAGGGAGCGTAACGTGGCCTGCACCCCCGCCACCTAATCTTTCAGAGGCGAATTTTACTCCCCCCTGCCGTCGTTCGTTCTAATTAATTATCCTACCTCGTTTCGAGCGTCTCGACGGTTCGATATCAGTGACGAGCAAGAGGGATGAGCGTACACTGGGCGTGCCATATTGTCAAATCAGGTATTTTGATTTGGATTTCTTGGATTTCTTGGAGGGGAAAGGGATGGAACATGAGATATTTATGAGGGAGTTGTTTATTTCTTTATCAGGAAATGTATGAATTTTATGTTACTTGTAAGACACTCGTAGCGTGTTGTGCGGCGTTAAAGATTGAAAAGTGATAGAAAATTATTATAAGAGTACAAGCATTGATGCATCGATAAAAGAATTCTGAAATATTGAGAAATTTACATTTTGATTTCTTGGCTTTCTTGGAGGGGAGGAAAGAGATGGAACATGAGATATTTATTTGGGAGTTGTTTATTTCTTTATCAGGAAATGTATGAATTTTATGTTACTTGTAAGACACTCGTCGCGTGTTGTGCGGCGTTAAAGATTGAAAAGTGATAGAAAATTATTATAAAAGTATAAAAGAATTGATGCATCGATAAAAGAATTCTGAAATATCGAAAAATTTACATTTTGATTTTCTTGGCTTTTTTGAAGGAGAGAGGGAAGGAAATGGAACATGAGATATTTATCATTTTATGTTACTTGTAACACACTCGGCGTTAAAGATTGAAAAGTGATAGAAAATTATTATAAAAGTACAAGCATTGCATCGATAAAACAATTCTGAAATATTAAGAAATTTACAAGATAATAGTTACGTATATAAAAATGTAACGTAATCGTTGCATCGTGCGTGCAATCGGATGAATATCGAGAAATTGAGTTTGGTTCACGTGCATAAATCGATCAGACTAATGAGGATTAACAATGAGGTTTAACAACGATGTCGAATCAACGAATAGATGAATATCATTGCACGGATGCACTTCATAAATTGGTATCTTTAACCGCGAAACGTTCGTTAAAAGGTATAATGTTTCTTAATCCGGAGTCTAACGCGATAAAGCGAAATTGACGAGAAAAAAAAAGTTGTCAGAGAGAAATCGCGCATTCGAAATTAGAGGGTTGGCTACCGTTCGTTAAATCAGAGAAACAGAAACGGTGCATTTAACTTTGTTTAAATCCCGTGATGCTGTTTCCTTGAAATCCGACGTTAAATTAAATAGAATTTATCTTTGTCCACGGAGCTTGACGTGCACTTTACGTGTTAATTATGCGTGGAATCCTTATGTTTTGAACGATGCAAGAGACCAACTCGAGTTCGAATCGAATAATTACACGAACGTGTTACATCTCGTACGTCTAATTAATCTTAATAATTAATATCTCCGAAAAATAATTTTAAAAATCTCAAATAAAATACCATACTCCGAATCAATATTTTTCAAAGATATAATCGTAATGAAAATTCTGTTTCTCAAAGAATTTAAATGATAAAAACAACAACAATATTCTTCGAAAAAACAAAAATTCTCAAAATCTTTTTAAAACGATAATCTTCATAATTCGATCTATATTATCGAGCAAAAATTACTTTTTTAGCGAGCGCAAACTTCAGCGCGATTAAACGCGAGACGAGAGAAATCATTCATCGACGATTCTCGATGAAGGAGTGGAGGGACGAGGTGGTAAAATGCAATTTGTTCGCAACCTTGCGTTAGCCAGCATTACCACGATCAAGCCACGGGTATGATTTCTGTCCCGTTCGAAAATCGGGACACCGTGAAATTACGCGGCAGGATATCCATTGTTTGCGGATAGATGGCCACCAGGAAGAAGAAATAGATTTCTAGATAGATTATTTCTATCCGGTAAACAATTGGATTGGTCGCTTGTTGGTAGTCGCGACTGCATTGCGCATTTTCCTTCGATTGGTCTTTAAATCGCCCTCGATTCGAGAGGCATCGATGAAAAATTGCAACGCGTGACAAGAGTTGGTTCGACGTTAATTCGAGTGTTAATTTCTTTTGAGTTTTTAAATTTCTTTTAACTTTAATTTAATCGGTAATACTCGAGATATAACGATTGGATCATTGTTTGAGAGAGATGCGAGAAACGTTTAATTTGGATGGCTGTATTTCTCGTCGTTGCGAGTTTGGGAGAGAAAGTGACGTTTCGGTTAGATTGTTACAGGGGATGAGAAATGGATCGTGTTAGGGGATGTTAGTGTGTCGTCGAGTCCTCGACAGTAATAAAATTCCCTTCAGCGGTAGAGCGAGTTGGGTAAGCTCATAAATCAGCTTCCAAATTGTCAAGTCTTGCCATCCATAAGGTATCCATTTATAGTTCATCTTTGGATGTATCTTCAGAACCAATCGCGATATTACGTTCTCACAAATTCTAACAAATAACGAAACTTTTATAATGATAAATGAAGGAGATATGTAATAATAAATCAAAGAATATAAAGAGAGCAGTCATAATAAGAGTAGACAGAATCTTGTTCAGAGATCAATAGATTAAGATAATCTTGATCGATCGAATTAAATTATATCTTCGTACTTTCATAAGTAGACGTTATAACGTTTTCACGAAAATTTCATTTCATCTTTTTTCTTCTTCTTCTTCTCCTCCTCCCCTTTCATCATTCTTTCTGTTTCTATTTCTTTCTTTTCGTTTAAATTTTAAGCATTGTATCGGCTCGTTGAACAATAACGATGGATAACGTTGGATAACGTTCCACTTTCACGAGGGAACGACACTGCATTTATGAATTTCATAAGGAGAACCTATTACGAAACGTCCATCGAATGGCATACTTCGCGGTTCAATTAAGATCGCTGAACGCTGTTCTTTTGTTGGCAGCTTGTTCACCTCAAAAAGCTCGGCTGGGAAACGAGCTGAATGGCATTTTCCTAGGTCGAGAAGGTTCGTTGATAAGTCGCGAAGAAACGAGACTACGTAAATCGACTGATGTGAACGTCGATACTGCCAATATTACACGGAGAGAACCTGTTTCGATACTTTGGACAGAATTTCAAATTTTATTTTCGCCTATGTCACAACTTTAATCTCACCGGTATTGGAAATATAATTTAAAACGAATTTTATCAAGATTGCGAACGTAACGCGGCTAGAAATACAAGCCTTGGCAAAAAATCTTCGATCCTTTGAAATAGAATAACTTTCTCGAAATTGGAAACCATCTTGATTTTTTTTTGGAAAAAGTCAGAAAGACTTACTTTACAGAATTTCGATCAATGGAAATGTTAAATAACATGTCTAAAAACCTAAAAACAGATTTTAAACAACGAAGAATACTCTCCTTTCACTCAAGGATTGTAACCCGTGTAATCCGACGAATAGGATCAAACCGAAAATACGTACTTCGATTTACGGCAGAGAGCAGAAGGAAGGGAAGAAAGAAAGAAAGGAGAGGGAACGAAATCGCATAACGGATACATCATCCACGTTCCTGTTTTCTTTATTCCAAGGAAAACCCGATCGGCACGGAAAAAGTGGATAAAACTAAAAGAGAGAGTGTGGCACGATCAGCAACGGACTCGCAACACGGGGGGAATTGGGTCAATACCGGGAGAGCTCTCGCAAAATCTGCAGCACGGTTAGGATCGTAAAAAGAAAAACATCCGCCCAGGCCGATCAAATCGAGACTTCTCGCCTCCTCCTTGTCTTTACTCGGAGCTTAATGGCTCTGATTAATGGCCGCTGGGCTTTTTCCCTTCCTCTCGGTGATCGCCTCCCACGGGACGCACGGATTACGAGCAACGTGTGAAAGGACACGTTTATATCGCGTTTTACGAGCAGATCGTGCGATTTTGGAGACGTTCTCTCTTTCTTTTTCTCTTTTTCTGGAAAAAGGATGTGGTCACACACGGTTCGAGCTGTCACGGAACGGATGGCTGACTTAGGTTTATCCTTTGACTTAATCGATTTCGAAGCTGAGGTGGATAAAGGTTTTTCCCACAAGTTTGTGGATTGGTGTTTTTTTTCATTGTAATTCGGGGCGTTAAACGCTTTGGAAGAGGCGTTAATTTGGAAGGCAATTGAGAATGCGATTAAAGTTAATTAAAGTTCCTTCTTCTGGTATCTTGGTAAGTTTGAACGAGAACAGTGAAAGCGGAACTAATTTTCTTTCCCTTATTAAGAGATATAAATTGGATTTGATTTTAGTTGTTTGTTAGTATATAATTTTCTAAAGACGAGATAGAGCTTCAGATATTTCGATTTATCTTGGAAAAAAGGGGAGAATATTTATTTGTTTTTTTTTTTTTTAGGATTTGGTTAATCGTTGAAACTAAAAATCTTTTGAAATTTGATACAAAATTTATTAAACGATTCAATTAAATGTTGGAATATTACGTAGGCGCGTTGATATTCCGTCAAAAAGGAACGTTTTTCTTTTCGATGAAGTCTACTACCCAGCATTGAAAATTATAATTAGTTTCAAATTGTAACTAAAATACGCGGGTGCACAGCTGCCAAAATTGCAAAATATATCGTCCCCCGATAATCGCTTTTACCGCTCGCATTAGTCCCAAATGGATTCAACACAGTTGAAAATTCATAGTTTATGGTCGACTATTTATTATGTTAATAGTTAGATTTCCCTTAAGTTATCGTTGTATAATATATTCCTTGGAAAAAGGGACTCGATGACATTAACCGCTGTACACACCACGTTATTTATCGTTACAACGTCCCGGTTTATTTGCGAATAATTCGTTGCAAAGTAACAAAGTAACTGAAACTTTCAACCCGGTCTAAACTTTCCCCATAATGATATAATACTTGGCGATATTCACCCCGATCGATCCGCCCCCTCCCGTGCCTTATCATCGAACGAACTTGGCAATCTTTTGAAAAACCCAAACTCAAATTTAATATCGAATCGAAATTTAATTAACTTCTTGTTGAATATCGCGATAACGAAAACACCGAGTATAATTTATTCCATAATTTCTTGAATCAACCCCTGTTTTCTTTCCACACACTTCTCGATCAGATGGCTCAATTATTAGTTGCTCGATTTTCTCGAACGAAAGAAAGTACAGAGAGGATAACGAACTTTCATCCCTTGTCCGAGTTCATAATTTTATCGTATAATTATTATTGTTTTAAAATATTAAAAATATTCATTTTTTGACTGAAATTTTTACTCCATTATTTTTTAAAAAATTGCGTTTCGATAGAAATATTTTTTACACGATGTACAATTTTTATGAAGAAACACTGATTTCAGAGAACCGTCAAATCAATGGTTTCTCTCCAGTCAATAATCGAGATAATGGTCCGTTCTCGAGCCGCAGATGGTCAGTTCCGTCGTGCAATAGTTTCACAATTAATAATTAATAATTACCTCGTATTTTCGGTGTTATCGTGCACCGTGTTTAATTATCCATTAATCCGACGGCCATTTTACTCCAGGTAACTGCAATCGAGATATCACGTTCGACGTATTGCGGTCTTTTATGATCGAAAATGTCGTCGCAGTGTAACACGCCAGTACTCGATCGTTCTCTACTATTTGAAGAACGAATTCTCCACGCGTGGGCTTTAAAAATTATTTTCCAACCTACGTGTCCTTGTATATCGAATTCAATTCGCCAGTTTAATTAATTTGTTACCTGCGCGTTCGATTAATTGCAATGGAAATATTTTTGTACGAGTAATCGTAGCACGAATTAATCTGCGAGGAGAATGGAGGAAAACATTTTTGAGAAATAATTTTAAGAGACGTTTGCTGCGAGTTTTGTATTGGGATATTTGTATTTTTCTTCTAATTTCAGCTTAATTTTTTCCTTTGTATCGTGATTTATTTTTAATAGGAAGAAACTAGATATTTTTGAAATCAATAAAATCGTAAAGATATAATCACGTGGAATATTTAATATCTGACGAAATTTTCTTGAATCGAGATCACGAACGAATTGAATGATTGGCCCGCAATTCCGAAGGGTACCTTGTTAATGCGGCAAAGGACGATTCTTTTTATCAGTTCGATGGAAACAGCTGGCAGTCACAGGTGCAGCTGCGATCGGCAAAACATTTAATACGATTTGTGACCGCGAGATTTCGGGGGAAAAAGACCAAATGAACGGTATATAACCGTTTCATCATCGATTTTCCCGGCGAAATTATGTCCCTTTTGACTTTTATCTGTTTCATATTTGCTTTTTCTTTTTTTTTTTTTAATTTTTTCTCAGATAGTATCAGATAGTATCAAATAATATTATGCACGATTAATACGACAATTTGAATTAAATTATTTAATATTTAGAATATACGTTAGGTGTAAAAGATGTATGACGAAAAAATTTTCTTTTTCTAAACATACTAAATTCTAGCGTATACAAGCAGATACAAAGTTGAAAATTTTTCGTAGACGATTCAAAGTTAATTGCTTTCGATCGCGATCGCGATTAAATTTTAAAATTTACCGCGTGATTATAAGGCGCGAATTTTAAACGAGTTATTTCCATTCGACCTAGTATTCCGCGTTTTATCATGGAAGTTAGCATCAAACGCGACAGTAATTAGCTGTCAATAGGAATGATCCCGGTTGGCTGTCGTTAACTGACTGATAATTGACCACAATTTCAATTTCGTGAAATGATTCCGTGCTGGGAAATATCGATGCTTGCATCATTGATAACATCGGATAATGATTTGGAAACTTGATAATTTTAATATTGATGGATACGATGATATTAATATTTCAATCGTATCATTTAAGAAGATATTATTATTTATATTATTATATGATAATGATAATTTAATATTAAAGGTAATTGATATACATTTATTTTATTAACTGATGTATTATTTATACATAGACGCGTATAAATAATTATTTGTTTTATTGTTGGTATTAATGTTTATAATATTCGAATATTTTATTATTAAAGTGTTTGATATACGAATTAATATTTCCATTTCACTAAAATATATATCAAATGCCACAACTATCCAATAGTTCAAATACCTTAAGAGATAGTCCGTTCAAAGTGCTTTAATAATTAGATACCGTGAAATCCTAATATTTTGGTATTCCAAACTTCCAATACCGAATTTCTTAGAACCCTTAGAATCTTAGACTTTAGAAACTCTAAAATATCAATACCTTCAATATCATCCAAATAATTCAAATATCCACAATTTTAATACCTTCAATGCATCACAACACCTTTTAACTTCCTATTATTCAAATATCCCACTGCACTGCAACACTTGCGAATCCAAACAATAATGAAAGAAAAAAAGAGAAATATTACATTCATCCACCGATAATCGAAACGTCACGAGGAAGAATAATAGCCCAGAATACATATCTTCGCCTAGAAATTCTCCATTCTGTTCATTACACCCGGAAGACACGGAACAGCGACGACACCAACACTCGACGATACCCTCCCTTCTCTTCCTCCCTCCCTTCGTCTCGTTTCGTTTTCACATACGTTGTTTTGCATAATGCATATCGGTGCAACGAGACGTCGCTGCACCACTATTTCCGACTGAAAAGCATCCCTTTCCTCTCCTTTCGGTGGAGGGGTCGGTCGGTCGGTCGGTCGCGCCTCGACCGAATCTTTTACGCTTGCAACCACCATTTCGTCCCCGCCAAACTCGCTTTGCGGTAGACAAGCGCGTAAATATAACGCGCGACAGACGAAATCTCGAGCTTTCCGCTTGACAGACAATTTTCCTTCCGCTGATGCGCCGAGAGAGCACCGACCACTTGTGTAATTATAGTAAATGGAGGGAAAGAATGTGAAGGAGGGGAGAGAAACGATTTGGCGGATGGAAAGACGTTGGATATAGATGTGAAAACGATGGAGAAAGATTCGGGATATTGGGATATTTGTTAGGTGTAAATATAGAGTAGAGAAGGATCGTGGTATTGGAATGCTTAATAAGAGTGAGAAAGTCAAGTGTGGAGGTGTAGAAAAGGGAGAGAAAAGTAGTGGGAGATTTTTGTTTTCTTTTTAATAATAAAATTTGCAAATTTGATTCTAATTGCTAAGATAAATATCAAATAAGAAAGGATTATCGTTGATTTAAATTTACATTTGGTTGAAGCGAAGGGATGAGATGTGTTCGAAACGTTTTAACAAAAATTTTCCAATAATTCCTTTTCAATATCGATTAAGCAGTCATTATTTTCTAACAATAAGAAAATTACAGCAGTGTTCTTTCAGTTTTGGTGGGTTTTGCATCTCATCGACAATGTATACGTTGAATTGTTTCTGCAACGTCGATTAGCAATGTGATCGATAGGGCACATAAAGGGAGCGAGATCACCTATACAACAAGCCACGATTGGCCTCGTGCAAAACCGAGTTGAATCCACGAATGATGTATCGAACCAATATTTTTTCACCAGTGTTTATTGTTTTACCAGCTGATTAACAAGAACAGATTTTACGATTAGATAATTTTTATCAACGAGTTCCTCATTTTATCAAATGTTATAAATTTTGTTAATTTTTGATTCTTATTAAAATACTTCTTATATGCTTATATATTTATTTATTTTTTTTTTTTTAGACAAATGTGATATTTGTGATTTTAATATCGTTTTTGTTTTTGTTTTTAATTTCTATCGTTTACGATAGTTCTTTTTTTTTTTTATCCACGAATATCTTACATTTGTATCATAATCACATTGATATAAGGTAACACACGAGCCACCCGTTTTCTAGAACCAAGCTCATATTTTCCTTTATCGTTGCTCATTTAACTTCTCGCAATGCTATATTTTGCAGAAATGGCATTATATTTCTTCGTTCATTTTCATTCAGGCCATTTCCCTGGCCATGACGTAGAAAAATCTTGAAAAATTTAATGAAAATCTTCCACGACGATTCGCAGCAGATTCATCGAGTTAAATATAAAAAGATTCGAAGAACATTTCCTCCGAGTGATTCCAGTCTTAAGGAGCTAACTCTCTCATTTTTATAGTTACAGCATCAAGATTTTCTCTTGAAAATCTTCTCTAAGCCTGTAATTTATAAAAATTTTACATATTCACGGGAAAATATTTATAATATTTTGTATATTTATATTTGTACATAAATAATATCAAATTGAAACTTATTATTAAATTGCCGTATTAAATAATCAGATAATTTTGTTTCATTCTCCCACGTATCCCGAAATATTTTATCAACAATACGCTGATGCTACGCAAATAATTCGCAACTGCGAAACAAATCAACAAATGATTTTCGGTGCAAAATTATGTATCAAATTTATAACATGTACAAAATATCGCGGATTTTTATCATTTTTAATTATAATCATAAAAAGGAATTTTGCAAATTTCCAGTAAATAAAATGAATAATCATCGCATCTAAAAATTATCCTTCCAAATCTTTAAAATTGAAATCTTCTCGTCATAAAATCATGGAAGCGTGCAACATCGATCGATCTTACGTTGAATCATTCGCAAACGTTGTTTCGCGACGCGAGATGAGGTTAGTCGAATATTTTTCTGCTCGATGGATAGCCGTACACGGTTAAAGACGGCGTGAAAGAACGTAATAAAATGGCAAATGGCCACGACGGCGAAGATTATTATAAAACGGCGAGAACGGAAAAGAAAGGACGCCTACGCGATTTTGCGATCCACGTCACACCATCGTGTCGAGTGCTTTTGCACGCTCCCTTGGGTTTCATTAACGTGCGTCATAACTGCGATATATATATATATATATATATTTTTTTTTTCTCTTCATGTGCTATAAATCGCCATGGAAGAATATTTTTGCATCTCCTCTTCTTGCATTCCAGAGAATTGTTATCGTTAATCGGTTGATCGTTGCCCTCATAAGGGTGAACACGTGTGTACATACACGAGACTCTTTATCATTTTTTTTTTTATATTGTTATTTATTTATTTTCTTTTTCTTTCTTTCTTCTTCTTTTTTTTTTTTTTTAATAGAAGTTACTTTTAAATTAAAAGAACATTTGGGTTACGTTTATTGCGTAAAATATTCTGCAAGTTTTTCGACAATTTTTCGTGAGAGGTTTTTTCCAAGAGAAACATCTGCTCAATAGCAATGTGAAAACGTTGGGAAACTAAATTGAGAAATTATTAATCTCCTCTCTCGTTAAGGGAAGCAAAAAGCATACAAAATTCAAGAGATACGTGTAAAACTCTTATCGATCAACTTACGAACAGCATCTTCAACAAAAAAAAAAAAGATCCTAAACTCTAAATTACAAAAGTAATCTGTTCCCTTCCTTCAAGAAAAATACAAAATAAAGAAAATTCGAAACGAACAAAATTCTCTCGAAATTTCTCGAAAAACACAAATTGTATCTCGACCAGGCCGAAGAAACCGGATTCCACCTCTCCTTGCCTCGACATCGCGATCCAATTCCACCCGATCGCATCCCAATTACCGGAAATCCAGCGTATAAGCGTTCTCGAATACCACGTAACACGTGTTCCGGAAACGACGATCGCGAGGAAGGGTGAGGGGGGTAAGAGAATCTTTGGAGTCAGGAATTAATAATAAGATAACGCCCTGTTATTCGTAATTATGGTCCCGCGATCGATACCATCCGTATCCGGCCCCGTATGCCTCGGTTAATTGGAGCTTTAATTACGGGGGAGAGGAGAGAAGGGGAGGGGAAGGGAAAGGGAAAGGGAAGGTAACACTTCCAACCTCGGCCTCTAACGTTTCAGACGCGATTAAAACAGAGACGTGAAATTCACCCACGCGCGAAACCGTCCAATGCAACAATGTATATTTTCCACCAGGCATCCCACCCTTGCGCTCTTGGATATCGAGCAATTATCTCCAACGCGCTACTCAGACAGACTCTTTAATTATCGCGTCGAGACGAGACGCGTTTTCGTTAATTTTCACGTTTTGGATGAGAAGGGGATGGAGAGGAGGAGAAAATTCCCCCTTCGTTCCTCTCGTTCTCGTCTAATTGTGTTAGATCGAGGATTAATGGCTCGTCTATCCATTCAGTTTATTCCTCTCAGAGTGAATAAAATATTTATGGAGGAAAGTTATAGAGTGAGAAATTAGGGGTGACAATTTAGGGGTGTTTCGTTCTCTCTTTTCTCTCCTCTTTCTGAGAGTTATTTTTTTTTTTTGGAGATATTTTTAATCTTGTTGCAGGGTGAGATAGATAATGAGGTAAAAAACTGAGCTCTTGGTGGTTAATTTAATTCTATTAATCGTAGAGTAATTTTTACGATTTTTTCTCTTATTTAAAAGTAAAAGACCTTTTCTTTTTATAAAGTATTTCAAAGGAGAATCTTTGATTCCCTAACATCACAATATAAAATTCTCATATACGGTGGAAGCAGCTTGTCGAGTCCCAAATGGTTCAAGAAAACTGTTTCAATTCGTAATGCTACGAGAGAGGATGTCACAGTGGCATTACATTTATCATATTTATTTTAACTTGGAAGAAGAGTTGTTTCTTTCCATTCTTTTTTTTTTTTACAGTATATTCCACTTCGTAAATTGTGAATGAGAGAACAAGAAAAGAGTATGTACATTCGAATATTGTACACTTGAAAAAAGAATTTTTTTTTATCTTTAACGTTTGGAAATATCCACTATTCAATTTATAAAATATCTTTTAAATAATCGATTTAAATAATAATTGGAATTATTTTCCTACAATTCAATTAAAACATTGTACACAATAAAAGGGTACATAGATTGTCACCGAAAACTAAAAGGACAAAGTTCGCGTAAAATTGTTTAATTAAAATGCCGTACAGGATGGAAAAATATTTTCCAAAATAACAAAATCGAGCCAAATTTTGAATTTCACATTTGAGTTGATAATCGATCACAGAATAAATGCGAACAAGTCATTTGTTTAAAAATAACATTCGGTCACAAAGATTGTTCGTAAAATAATGACTAGAACAGTGATTAAAAAAAAAAAAAAGAAAAAAGAAAAAAAACCAAAAAGTCATCGTTCCATTCATCGATTCATCGATTCATCCATTTTTCGAATGCTATACACTCCTCGTTTGGCTAATTCGATTTTTCGTGCAACTCAATAATTGCACTTTACAAGCATTGTTTCATCCCCATGTACACGGATGAGGGATGAAATAAATAATAAAATTCGAAATATCATTTTCAATCTGAAAATTTTTGAATCGATATAAATTTTCCGCGAATATTTATCTATTCGTTATTTTCCATAGCAGCGAGAAAACTTCTCTTTTTTCACAGAGTACGTGATACGAATATATGAAGACGTAAAGAATACGATGAATTTTAACATGAATATGATGTAAAAAGAAAAAGTACATATGTATTTTATTTTATTTTACTTTTAACGAAAGCTTTTTAATAATATAATAATTTTAATATTTAAAATTATTTTACAAACGAAACGAATATTGTTTGAAATTTTTTTGGTTTTCGATACATACGTATTTCGGCCGATTTAGCGCAAACAAAGTCATTCCTTTTTCGCGTGAATTTTATTTTTAGCGATTCTTTCGGCACGCGCTTCGTGGTTGGTAGAAATCGTGAAAATTTCTTCTCTCGAAAACGTGAATCTACGCGTCGCGGATCGCTTACACAGTCGTAGCTTTTAAACGAGAAATATATACTGCAGACAGTGGCGGTTGAAATACGTGTTAACAAGGTGAATTATTGTAGAATGAAACCTAGAGCGTAATAATATCAGAGATTCGGATAATAAAATTTTCGATTTGAGAACAAAATAATAATTGTAATTACTTATTTCTCAATTCTATCATTCAATATATAACAATGATGTTCAATTAATCGTTGAATATACATCCAGAATGATTACTTCACGAACGATAAAAGCTAATAAATGTAACGAGCGTATATTCTCTCAATTCTATCACTCAATCTCTGAAATATTTCACAAAGAATGGAACACGCGTCCATCGTGATTAACAAAATTTCATGCAATGAAATGCAAAACGTTCCAAATTTCATCTTAATTATAATAAATAATATAATACTACCAATTACTACCAATTACTGTTCCAATATATTTAGCAACCATCTAAAATACATTTTGCTCGTCTTACTTATAACAGCTCAACCGTTTTTCATCAAAAAAGCAAACAATTGCTTAAAAATATTTCATAATCTAAAAATACCCGAACAAAGGCCAGAGCGAAAATCAAGAAACACAATGCAAAAAAAAAAGAAAGAAAAAAAAAATCAAGAAATGGAGCACTCTCGAATCGTTTTCTCGAAAAAAGCTTCATGAATGGAATGACGCATCGACTCGAACTCCGAAGCTAGCAGCACGTATCTTGTGGATAATATTAATACACTGCGAAAAGTTTAAATTCGTTTGAGAATCGAGGTTCACGGGTCTGGAACGTTGCCAGTCACGATGCCTTCTAACGATTTTTCCACGGCCTTCGTAATTGCCTCAGGAACGCGCGGGGGTGGTACCTTTCGCATCCGGAACACGGAAGTTTAAATATCATTTAACGTAAACTCGATGGCGCGAAAATAGATGTACATATAGAGAGTTATCGATCAAATGAATTCGGCGGATAGAAAGTCTTGTAATGGTCGGAATGGGGAACGGATTGATACGAAAGCGTGATGATATAGCGATGCAAAATGATTGAATCGTATAAGGTGTTAATATATACATGGAAGAAGGTTTGAAGAATCGATTCTAAAGGTTAAAATAAATGGAAAAGTTGGTATAAAATTGATATAAAATCGATTGAAGTTTGGAGAATGATGAAGATAGAGTTATCTTTAATAAACTTTAATTGTTTCTAATTTAATAATTAAATAAAATTCAAGCGACAATTTTTGTGATGTTATTTTAGCCTTCGGATTTTTTAAAAGCGTTTAGTATATTAGTGGCCTGGCGCGGTGATAAAAATTTTATCTAATAATAAATTGAAAGAATATAATCTGATATTCGATATCTACGTGAATCGAGGTAAAAATGAAAATTAGAAATGACAAAATTTATAATGTAATAAATGCCTCGATATTGCCCCGAATTTTATGTTTCTCTTTTATCTCGCTGATTTTTATCTCAAATCGATTAGAGAGATTTTTACTCGTTTTCCTCTCACCGATAGAAAATTCTATTTTCACGAAATAAGTAAATTCGAGACCAATATTATATATAATACATATATAAAAAGCCATTTCTGTTGCGTATATTTAAACAACATTCGATACAACAAATTTAAAAATTTCATTTATATATTATGAAAAATTATAAAAAAAATATATCGAATAAAAATAGAGAGAGCGAAAGAGGGGGAGGGGATTCTTTCGCGGGAAGAAGACGCACAACAGATAGCGGACTTATCATCAGCAATGCAGATGTTGTATCTCCGTAGAAAATATCAGGCGAAGAAGAGAACTGGGACGAGCGGGTCTCGAAAATTCGTGGACGGCGCCCCGTGATTCATCAATGAAAAATTCGACCCAGTTGTCACAGAGCGGCCGGCATTAATAAGCTCCGAAAATCCGGCGAGGAACTCGAAGAACTCGAACTCGACCTCGACCCGATCGCCCAGTCGCGAAAACTGCCAAACAGCCATTCTCGTCACCCACCGCCTCGTTTTCGCGCCCATTCCGTCCTCCCCCTCCTCCCCCTTCCATCATTCCACATTATTCCAAAAAGAAGAGTCCCTCCTTTGTTTTCTACGACACTTCTTCGAAAGGAAAGCGACGAAAAATTTTATTAAAATCCTGACAAATTTCGAAGAATTTCGCTCCAAGCGCTACCATCGATCTTCGGCATCACGTGCCAATATTACGAAACTTTTCAACGCGGTGCGAAATTTTCTTAGAATCGTAAATTTATTACCGAATTATAATTAGTAATCGCTGTAGTGGCTTTAATGTTTTGAAAATTTATCAGAATTTTGGCAGAAATGTCTCGACTGATTAATTTTACTGCTGCATCTTTGAAGCAAGAGAGAGAAAAAGGAATTATTATTCCACGAAATATGTATCGTACGGAAATGTAAACGCAATGATACAATATTCGTCTGAAAAATCGATTCTTCAACTCTGGGCGATAATTTTTCTTTCGATTCACAACGATCAAGGGATTTTTATTCAGTTCAATTATCTTCATCATCCACGAATGGAAATCAATTTTCATCCGCTCGAAATCGAAAAGAAATAATTTTTTAGAGACAGTAGAGACTTAGTTACCATCATCACGAGTTTAATAATCGGCAATTTATACGAAACTTTCAAATCATTGACGGAAATTTTACAGATCTTCCCTCTAGTTTCGAGGAGGAACTTTTTGCCCATTACTCGAGATTCGCGCGATATTTCGAAAGAGAGAGAGACGTTGAATTAATTCAACCCCCCTGACAAAAAGACGGAGTCCGCGCCCTTCGAACTTTCTTCGAACACCTTTTTCTTTCCTCTGGGAACACCACCGCGCAAGGATGAATTGTCGTTTCTTAAATCGATGCCCGATAAATTAAAGCCAACCAACGATCAGAATCCCCTCCCAGAGGATTCCTCTGGTTAAATGTTCCGAGCGATTTCTCCCCCGAATAACGGGCAGAAATTCACTTCCCTTCTATTTTTATTTGAAATTTTATTTGATCTATTACGAAGAAGATAAAGTTGGAGAATAGAAATTCGTTGAATCAAATTATTCTACATTTAACTTCCTTCCTATCGCGAATTAAAATATTCTTGAGAAAATGTTTTTTCTCTTCCGATATTGAAATTATCAGCTACTTTAGATTCTTTGTACTCATTGAAAATATTAAGGCAAAATTATTAATAATTCGCTTTGAAATAAATTTCACATTACACAGAATAATTATCTGATAATCAAAACTTTTATCAAGCTTTCGTTTCAAGATTTAAAAATTCTTCTGGAAGAAAGCGAATAAGAAATGTAGAACATTCGAAAAGAAGAAAATGCAATCGGTATGAAACATAATAAATTAATCGTGGCGAGAAGATACGTCCTGAAAAGAAAGAAGAAAGGAAACAAAAATTTGTCAACATCTCTTTAATTAAAAAAAAATTCACACCGCAGAAAGTTACTCGAATAAACAAATGGTATCGAGTTGAACAAAACATAAGCCATAAAAAAACAACATCACTTTTTTTTTTTAAATAGCAATCGCACGGTCCACGGGTCAAAAGGTGAACAACGATTCATCCCCCAACATTTGAGCGGGGAAGAATCGAGAGAGGTGTGGGAAGTGTTCCAGATTCGATTTTCAATTGCATTCCTCAATTTCGCGATGAAATTCGATTGGAAATTTTACGGACGGACGACTCGTTCGTCGAAGGGGAGGGAGAGAAACACGAGTTTGACGTGACAACAAGCTGTTCGTTCCCTTTAATGAAGCTTGATGGAAGGTTCAAGTTCACGAGGCCACGAATTTTCCGTGCTAGCATTTCGATCATCCTTGTTTGATCGATAATGAAACTGCTCGTATCCTTTGCAACGAGAGAAATTTCAGATGGGATGAATCGAATCCGGATCTCTCTGTTTCGTATGTAACGAGAGAAAGCGAAACTGGATTTGAATTCGAAGCGAATCGTTCGGGATTTACAATGTTTGCTTTTTGATTAACGCGAATGGAAATGGAGCAGTAAGGAGAATAATTTGGGACGTTAACCTAATACGAAATATTTGATGGAAAATAATCATTTAAACAGAAAAGAATTTTTTCCTCTTTGAATTTAAAGTTGAAAGATTATTCGAAAATTATAGAATTCAAAATTTTGAAAAATTGTGTTTCCAGATTTTTTGATTATTTTTATTTTTCATAAAAATAATTATATATATATATATTAAAATTGTAAATTAAAAATGACGAACATAAAATAAATCTATCAAATTCTGAATAAATTCATGTGTTCTTATCAGGTTTTTTTTTATTTTAAATTTTCCATTATTAATTCGTCTACATTGATAATTCAACATTGTCATTTAAAACGAAAAAAAAACTGATTAATTTTCAATTTCGCATCCGTAACGATTTGCTCGTGAATCCATTCAATTCCGAGGATAATTGAACGGCAATTATCAAATGGTTTTCGAAAAACGAGAAAATCCATTTAAAAGAACGGGATATTTAAATCCAATGCCGATCACGTTTCTTCACTTAATTCATATTCCATAAGGATCAAATCCGTCTCTGATTCTTTTTCTTTGGAAAAGAAATCCATAGGATAATTTTCTTGAGAAAAACAGAAGGAAATTGGCATGTCGATTACAAGGAAAGAAAAGTTGTGATCAACTGCATAAATAAATTTATTTTCTGATGGAAATAACGAAAAACATCAATTTTTGAGAAGATACCAATATTTGTTTCCCGATTTCAAAACGATTTTATTCTCTTTCGTCGATCATGATCTCGTTATAAATATATTATATCTCGATAGAGCAAATTCTTTTTTTTTTTTTTTGGAAGCTTTTCTTTCCCTCTTTCATCGCACGAATTTTATTTTATTTTTTCTTTTGAAAAAAAGGAAAGGAGAAATAAAGAAGCGAGAATAGAGAATAAGTAATGAACTAAAGAGTTGTATACGGGAACGAAAATGCAGTTGGCGCACGCAAAAGCGCAGTCGTTGTTTTAATGGAGATAAACGATCAGGGTCAGTGATATTGTTCAAGGAAATTGAAAGACGCCGCGCGAACACGAGAGTTATTCAAACAAGAAGGGAAAAACAGGAGCAAAATGTATGATTAACCGTTTGTCGAGTGTTACCTGGGGGATCGTTAAATTTGCTCGCAATAACGTTAGTTTGTTTAACATTTTCTGAAAAGTTGGAAGGCATAAATTAAACGGAAGTTGACTGCTCGAGTAAGTATTCCACTCGAACATGGAATTATCTTAATGAAATTATAGTTTTCATAGTTTTGAAATTTCTTTATTTATTTCCACATTTTTTTAAAGATTTCGAATTGAAAGACATCGAACGAAAATTGTAGATAATTAAATTTTATATAACATCCGTCAACAAAATTCAAATCTTCTATCTTAATCGCTTATTACTGAAATTCTAGAAAATGAGTTCAAACTATGACAATCTAATCTTCCATGATATCTTAATTTCCAACATCTTATATCTTCAACTCAGAAACTGAGAAACTTAATTCTCATGGAATTCTCTTTTCTATTTCTTTTCAAGAGGATAATTTGTAACTTTCAATTCTATAATGAAAATTTAAACCAAGACATCTAAATCTTCTCGTAACATTATTAACTAAATGTAAAAAATGAGATATTGTTATCTCGTTGTAAATTCTATCATGGAAACTTAGACGTATTATTTAAACTTTTTGTTAAATATCTACAATTCTTAATTTCTATCAAGATCTCGTCTCAAATCATTCTCCACAACACCAAATTCAAAAATCAGTTCACCTTTTTCTTTCTACCTATAACAATATCTAGAATACATTTGTAACTTTTAATTCCATTATGGAAGCCTCGACCAAAGCATCCAAATCATCTCATAATATATATCAATCTAAAGTTCAGCTGGAAATCCTTTCTATGCATCTCTCTCATAATTCCATTATGGAAACCTAGAGCGAAATCTTTCTCCACAACGTAGCATTTCTCATGAAGCAAAGGACAAAGATCAGCTCACCTGGAAACCCTTTCTTGTATCCAGGTGGAAGGAAGGCGGCCGGTGGCGTAATAGGCGGCGCCGCGTCCCAGCAAGGCACCACATCCGGTTGCATCGCGTATCCTGGCGGAAGTTCCAGCACCTTCTGCTGCTTCTCGCATCGTCTACGTCGGCGGCCACCCGGCGTGAACGTTTTCACGGCCGCCAGGAAACCGACTCCGCTCATCTCCTCCTTTTGGGATTTCGTGTTTGCACGCTCCACTCGTCGCTCCGATATTATATGTATTCGCTCGATTACCACCTCGTCGATTCGTTTCAGGATCGATCGTGGAGTCAACGTAGAGAGAAGATTTTGGACAGGGAAGAACGAGTCCTCGTCTCGAAAACGTTGGATTTCCACGATCCTCCCTCCTCCCGTTGATCCACGAGACGGATGGATCCAGAGATCGGCCGATGCGCGACGAGAAGATTCTGAAACTTGGGCTGTGATGGCTTGTGTTCACGATTCACTGCCGGATTTGATGATTTCGATGATGTCTGTGCGGTTCATGGCGGATGATTCAGCGTGCCGACTGTTGACAACGATCACGAAAGTCGTGTTACGAAGAACCACCACTCTGCTCCTTTGCTCTCGATTTTTTAGCTCTTTCGAGTTAACAATAATCGTAGATTTGTAGATTTCTAGAATTTTTTCTGGATTAATTCTAAGCCACTTGGTCTGTCTTTAGACTTTTTTTTCTTCTTGCTGGGTCGAGTGCAAAGGATTTCGTAGAAAGTAGGTGTGAAGAAGAGAAGAGACACTGCGATGAGATGATTTTGAAGGCATGCGTATAGAAATATTCGATTATTGATCGATTTTTGAACGTTCAATGTTGGACTTTTGATAATTCGTAGTATACATTACGAATAAAATTAGAATTACATATATGTATCTTTTTTCATTCACCTATAATTTTGACAAATTTCCAACATTAAATCCGTGTTTAACCCATTCGCAAGAAGCAGCATTGAATTTGTGGATACGGATGAATTACATCGTATATCTGACTAGTAAAAGTAAAAGTGAACTTTAATACGAATTTTTCTTTTTGTGAAAAGCGATTTTTTTGAAAAATTTTTAAAAATTGAAAGTAACACGGAGGAATATTTATTAAAGTTTGGAAATAAAAAGTATTGCAAAGAGATCAAAAATAAAAAGTATTCTTTTTAAATCAATATTTTACAACTTTATCGCTTCGTAAACAAACCACAATTCATTTTTATCTCTTTTAAATATCGCGATAAAAGAGTTCTTCAATCCCAATAATTTAAAAAAACTCACTCAAACTATACTTTCTGTATATTTACTTTTCATCAAGAGATCAGACTTTTATTATACGCAAATTAATACCTCGTTTAAACAACTAAAGCCAGTATCGTAAAATATAAAGTACATTAAAAAGACACGAAGAAGAAAAAGAAGAAGAAGAAGAAAAACTCTTCAAAATAAAAAAGGAAAAATAAAAGAGAATTCCTTTACCCCATTTCGGCCAACAAAGTTACAAAAAAGGTTCACTTTTACCTCTCTCTTTCTCTTTCTTTCTCTCTCAAGCTTTCCGGATCAAAGCGACGCCGATGCGAACAGGTTGACAAGCCATCGTTTCGATCAAACAAGAATCATGAAAAATCGAAAAGCACGAGAAACATTTTTCGACAATAACGTTTTCGTCGTACAACGACTGGGTGTCCCTCGTGTGACACTTCGAATCGACGGCATCCACCGCGTTCAATTCATTCGAGAATATCTCTCGACCATCGAAATTTCACGATTTCGACACCAGTTGCGCCTGTATCGACGAGAAATCTTTTTAATTTTTTTTTTTTTTTGTTATCGATAAACCGCTCCTTCCGCGGGATAAGCTTGATAAAAGATTTCATTTCACGATAAACGAAACGACGCACGTGGATCGATTGAAAACGAGACTGAAAATAAAGAATTTCCTCGAGGGAACGATATTTTGTTTGAATCGTTGATTCTTTTTTTTTCCTTTTTTTTTTTTTTTAGATATTATTTGTGAAAATAATGAAATAGCTTCTTTCGAAAATATAATCGGATTACGCATTTCTTTTTATTCATTTTCATCTTGAATTTTGACTCGAAGATTTGATATTTGCAAGTTGAAGGTTAAAGGTTGAATCGTTAAAGATTAACGAGATCGTTTGTTACATTCTGAATAATATTGTTATTCTAAATAATTACGATTTCTCTAATTCTGTAATGATTTGGAAGAGAATTCTCTTGGGGAAATATTCATGAAGAACTGAAAATTTTATTTAGCATTATAATTTAATGTATACAAAGTAATTAATTCATTCGGTAAAGAAACAAAGAATGAAAAAGGAAGGAAAACTATTATTAATCGTGACTTAAGACACTTTCGTTTGGTATGTCTAGTGACGTTGAAGTTAAATCCGTTGGTCGAATATTATGAAAGTTTGGGTAATGCCTCGAAAGACTCTGACGTTTCACTTTCGGTTTCATTGTTGTCGATTAACAAAAGTTAGAAAATCTAGTATTTCTAAAATTTTTAAACGACGAGAATAAAAATATTTATTCATATTTAATTCTCCTGTTTTTACAAATAATTCAATATTTTTCTCCAAATATTCAATGTTCGTTTATAAATTTGACGTTTCAATATACAGTAAATATTTTCTATTTAGGATTTTTTGATTTTTCCTATAACTTGTAAATAGTTACCGATACAAACAGAAATATTAGTAGAGTCGATTTCTCATGTACATCAATGTACTACATTCATCGATGATAAAAAAAAAAGTGGAATATTACTGATAAAGCTCGACAAAGGATGTCAATATTTTCGTGTTCGATAAATAAGTTTCGATGTAAAATGTTTATACCACAAAGATGTTCAAAAAAAAAAAAGTGATACGCGTATAACGAGAAACACTGTATACCAACTTTTCAAACATGGAAAATAAACTACAGCTACATGAATTAAATAAATGTGAAACTCGCGATTTCGGTGTATACACTTCCTTGTGCATTGTAAATTGAAATTAAATTAACAATACGCCAAAATTCATACAACTGTTACATCGATTTTTTTTAAAAAACCTAACAACGATTTAATCTCGAAATTCAATTAAAAAATCTTTATCTCGATGAAAAATTCTCTCCAAAAACGAAATAATAAAAAAAATTCTTTCCAATTCAAAACAAAAATCATAAATCTACGAAACTATTCATTCTTCCTTCGAACAACGCACGGACTATCTACGACAAATCCACCTCCTACGACCGACCATTAAACCTCTTTAAATTCCCTTAAATTGCGCGAAAATTCATAAAGGATAAAAATAAAGAGTACGGTGAAAGAAAAAAATCTCTTTTACCGCCGAAACGAACACGCGGACACCCAATCGCCGTAGGCAACATGCACCTACACGATATTTTCGCTATCACCGTATGACCTTGACAGATCTCGCAGAGTTCGGAGGAGGCCGACCGGTGGCGGAAGTGCGAATCGATCACCAGTTGCGCGCGTGCACGACGGAAGCGAGTACAATCCACACTCCACTCAAGGTGCGCTCCGCGTAAGAGCGTCCACCGTACTGAGCGATCTGCCGCTCTTCGTCTTTCTTTGTCGCGGGCCGGCCGAACGCGGCCGAAGATCGCCGAACGCGCGGCCGAGGGGTGGCGGGCCGATCGCCGCGAAGGCTGCGCACGCAGCCCGAGGGAGATCACAACGGCCACGATCGTGCCTCGAAGACGCGTGGGCGTCCGGCTGCTTGTGGAAGCTGCAAAGAGGATGCGGGGGCTTTATCGAGGGTTGAATTGCAGGGGCGGATATCTCGATGGACGATTAAGGGCACTTGTAAAAGTAGTGGGATTGAAGTTTTTTTTTTTTTTTTTAATCAGACTCGTGATTTCCATATCGCAAATTTTTTGTTTTAGAAAGTTTCGCGAGGAAAAAGGCGATTAACTTCAATTTTGTAGTGGATGATGTGTAAGATTGATGTGAAATTGTCGAAAATGAAATGTAAAGGTTCGTATTTTTTTTTAAATAATTAATTAGTTTGACATTTAGAGATGGTTGAATAAAAATATAATTCGGAAGATTATTTTGTATTCTATATTAGGAATGATTTGGATATTGAAATATACAAGCATGATAAAATTTAAAATAATTTTTTACTTTGCTATATTTTAAAAAAAGATTCCTCGTTAAAATTTTGTCATTTTTGAATATATGTACATATTATATTTTCGTAATATGATGCGTGAAAACATTTTTTATTATCTTTATCGTTATATTGAGTACTACGAGATATACTAGATATTTTTCCAAAGGATGACGAGGTATTGGTGAAGACGTCAGAATTGAATTTATAATACAGAAATTCTTAGGAAAATGATTTATTTTCGAAAGCCATGTAAAAGCATGTAATTTAAATTAGAAAACTACCTCATTATTTAGTTTCAAATTTAACTTTTATTGAATTTAATTGAAAAATAAATAATATATATATATTTATAAAAATATTCACTTAATATTTATACAATATTTATATTCCAAGTACTTTTTCATTTCCATCATGAACATCTATACCATAAATACATATTTCTATCGACAACAAAAAATTAATTTCATCAAATCTTTTCGATTTACTCCAGAAAAAATACCAGTATCTCTTCTGATTAAATCCAACAAAGCCAACATATCGAACCAGAACTCCTCACCTCATATAAAAAGTTAAACTAACAAAAGCTATCCTTGAAACCATCCCTCGATAATTCCCTCATAAAACATTCCAGAATAAAAGAAGAGAAAGAAGAGAGAGAGAGAAAAAAAAAAAACCAAAACCAATTCTCGAATGCTTTTCCACCGTTGAAAAAGCAACATCTCAAATTTCCATTCAGATCTCTTCAATAAAGTAAAAACCAAAAAAAAAAAAAAAATAAATAAATAAATAAAAATAAAAAAATTCCCCTTTCATTCTCCATCTTCCATCGAATTTCCATTGAATCATCGTTAATCCACTCGAAACTCCAAATCCCAAACTCCAAAAATCGAAAGAAGAAGAAGAAGAAGAAAAAAAAGAAATAGATCAAATCCTCCTCTCCGATCCTACCATCCTCCCCGAATTTCCAAAAATTCCGCGCGATTACTTTCACCGCGACCGCAACCGCGAAAAATCAGCCCCACCACGCCACCCGTCCACCCACCTACCCCCTCGACCAACTTTCTCTCCTCGCGAAACCACGAGCGGTCTCCTCTTGGACGCAGTCGAGGTTGAATCGAGCGCGCGTTTTCGCGGGGGCGCCGCGCCACGCCGTTCCGAGCCTGAGGAACGAAAAGGTAGGGTTGGGCAGGGAGGAGGGCCAGGGAGAGGAGCGACGAGGGCAGAGGGGCGACGCGTTATCCGCTATTCGTACCCCGGGCAAGGGAACCGATCGTTACTGGAAAACTCGGCGCGGCGGTGGAGGGGCCTTTTCATTTTCCAAAGGGGGCGCGCACAGTTTTGCTGCCTCTCTCTCTCTCGCCAACGCGTACGTGGGAGAGAGGCTGGTGGCGGCAGCAGCTGGCGATGGAAGGAGAGAGCGGAAGACACGAAATTCGCCCTTCTACGGGGCGACGAGACACGCGCGACGTTAACACGACCCGGCTACGGAGGAGGGGGAGGAGGAAGAGGAGAGACGAGAGAAGAGGAGAGACGAGACGAGACGAGAGCGCAGCCGTCTCCGATCGGGAGAGATCCGTTGTATCAGCAGTATCGATCATTACTACTGGACTATCTTTCCGGTCTGAACGGTTTAAGCCGCGTATGAAGTTACGGATACGATTGTACCCGACTGCCGGATGACTTTCCTTGCGTCTCGAATAATAATAGGACGTCCGCACCTCTCTGCTTCTCTATATAAAGTATTTATAGAAACTATTTATAGAAAAGTTTCTTTTTGTTTCATTATTATTTAATGGAGATTTAAAGAGAAGAATTTTATGGGTGATTTTGTTTTTTTTTAATCAATGATTTCAGTGAAATATTTAATTTTATATTTTATATATATATATATATTTTTTTTTAGTTTGATGAATACTTTATGAATTGCATTGGTGTCGTCTTTAAAATTGAAGTTGCAACATGTTTTGTAAGCCAACTCATTTTTCTGAAAATATAGAAACTGACGATTGTCATCGAGACACGATGACTTCTTCTGCACCCGACAGTACAATTATAGTCTATTGTTTTTTGTTAATTTCAATTTACTCATTTACGTGTGAAAGAAAGTAATTTTAGCTTTCATTTTACTCATTAGTTCGATTGTCACCTAAGGTGATAATAAGGTGATAATTCCGTTATTCGAATTCATCGTTTTTTAATAAAATACCGTAATCACACCAGACAAAATATTTTTTACTCGAGTTATTTAACTACAAATATTTAAGCAATTTAAGTAATTTCATGTTATGCAAAATATACTCTATTCGAGAAGCGAGAAGTACAGTTGAAAAAATTCTCGACCGCAAAGAATTAATACAAAAGCACATTGAAATATATATCGTATATTTCAAATATATATTATATATGTTAACCAACACAAACCGACTTTTACAAGTTTCAGAATTACGCCTCCAAAGTGATATTTGCAACGGTCCTCTACGCCTCAGAGTCGGTGCACTCTCTCTGGCTATATCGGGGTGTTTGGCTGTGGAATCGAGGCCTGTCGACCTTGGGATCCGTCGCGGAAAAGGAAGGCGAGACGCTGACGAGACGAGTTGCGAGAGAGGGAGGGTCGACACGTTGTAGAGGGGGTGTAGAGTGCGGGGTGGCTAATGGATATTGTTTGAAACGGTGGAGGATGGACCATGGTTGCGTTGGTTTTTCGGGAAAAATGGATCCTTTTTTCTTCTCCGCCCCCCTTCTCTTTTCTCAACTTCTTGCGGCGAAATCAAGGGGATGAGATGGATGGTTTCTGGAGCGTACTTGTTCGGGATAAGTTGGTGGAAATTTTTCCTTTCACACGTATTCGATATCTATTTGGATTGTTATTTATCATCTGAATATTGGACAAAGAAGGTGAACGAAATTTTTGAATTTCTCTTTGATTTTATATTGCATTTAGACTGCATATTGTAATTTATTATATATGTTTTTTTTCAATTAAATTTGGCCGGTGAAATTTTAATTGTCATATCTTGATTAGAATAGAAAGAACGAAGAGGATTATATCTTTTGTTAATTAATCTTCACGTTTAAAAAAGAGGATTTTTCTCTTCTTTTCTTTTCTTTCGTTTTATTATATAATTATTTATTAAAATAATTGATGGATAAAGATGACAGGAAACGTGATGGAGATTGCAGTCGATAACTGTCAATATTTTTTGGAACGCTCATTCTTGGAACGAGAATGATTTTACATATTTTGTTGACTGTTCGTCGTTTTACAGAATGTTTTTGCGGGTGAGTACGAATTTTTCCAGACAACATCTGTCGATCGCAGAGAACTGCGAGCGTTTGACGCAACAAAGAACGATACGTTTGCAACGAAAAAAATTTTGACACGGAAAAGATCCGACATTGCTCTTTTTCCATAGAGAAGGATCCAATTCTCTATCGACGAAATTTTAAAAATATTTATATCGAGCTTCGTTTGTATTTTGAAAACACGCGTGATTCGCTCATCAAAAAATTTTGAACGGAAATACCTTTCTTGAAAATATACACGTTTTAAATGTATCTCTGGTGTCGAAAGTAAAGAAGAAAAAGATCAGGATAAAATTGGGAAATTTCGTTTATAGAATTCCACTTTTACTTTATTTAATTTACATATTTGTAAGATACGTTTAGATTTATGTTTATCCAATTCTCCCTTAAAATACGTTGTCAATAAATCACATATATTAATATCACAAATCACAGAGGGTATATAACAGAGATGACATTTTCACTTCATGGTTCAGTTCGCGTTTCGTTCGTGCAACATCCCATGAGTTTCATTGCTTCTCTCCGAGTTTATAAGGTATTTCCATGCAAACGAATCACTTAAGTGTATTCCAACATCCGAGAATTCGCTACGCGAGCAGTCGATTTTTCGATATTCCCTGACGACATCGATGAAATGCAAATTCTCGACAATATCGTCCCACTATAGGACATCCTCCATTCTTTGTATCTTTCCATCTAACTTCTCAATCGTTACAGAAGGAATGCAATATTTCTGTATCGTAGAACGAAAAATTGCAGATACTTTCTCTTTGGATAAAAAAAAAAAAAAAAGATCAGTGCAAAGAGTCATTTCTCAGAATGAAAAGAGGAATCATTCGATTGTAATAAATTGTAATCAAAGTTAGTGAAAAAGAGATGTTTGTAATAGAAGAATTAAATATATATTTTTAAAATTATTTAATACGAATATTATCGATAATTTTATTAATAATTAATCAAAAAGAAACTCTCTTCGTTGAAAAATTTCCATGTTTCGCAATATCGCAATATTTTGCAACGAGAAGAGATATCTATCCGTGGTGACACGATACACATAATCATCCTGTACGATCACGTATACACGAAAAATAAACGACGCGTATACGTGTGTACAAACATGATATATCCACAGAATGCTATGTTTTCACGAAACAGACCGAATAAAGGATAATAGGTGACGCGTTGTACTTCAATCTCGGGGAAACATTTCAGCCTTACTAGAAAGATAAAACTCACCATTCCCTCAAACGTTTGGGGTTCAGAGTTCGAGCGTTTTGTGGCCCCGCCAGTTTCATTTCCCATTTTACGACCAAGATAAACCTGATTTTTTTACGCCTACTTTCACGAGCAACTTTTCCTCTCCATCCCCTATTTTTTGGGAAGAGAAAACTGAGCACGTGTACCGTCACATGACTATCGTTAGCCAATGCTAAAGACCGTTCGTTTATTAATCAATTCTATAGAAATTGAAATTGTTCTCTCGTTTACATCTCTTTTTCATTTTTTTCTTCTTTCTTTTTTTTTTATTTTAATTCTTTGCGCGATGCATATACCGAAAAGCAAATAAAATGCATGTTAAAGAACGTTTTATTTTTTCGGATATATTGTGTTTCGACGATTATACATGAATATTAAAGTAATTGCGAAAGTCGATTATTAATAATAATATTTCCAGTGAAAATTAAACGCTAAAAATACAATGGAAATTCCTTCTTACTCTACATTAAAAATAGAAGATTATATTTGCTGCAACTAATATTATCTTTTACACGTGTATAATTTAACTATTAAATATTCTTGGTGAAATTTAATAGTAAAACCAGTAGAAATGCACCAGATATGACAATTCTCGACGGTGGATAGTAATTGAACGAGTCGACGAGGATCAAAAGGGAAGAAAAAAGGAAATGAGATGAGAAAAAGGGAGGAGAGGAAACGAAAATTCGCTCGTACGGAGAAATTCGAGCCGCGTCGCGTAAGCTTTTCGTGAATGGGTCATTCAGAGAGCCACCCCCGTCTGGGGCCAGGCATTCTAATTGAAGGGTGCTTCCGTGGAAGCCTACTTGGCCTCGCTTTTTCGTCGATCCATCCTCTTCCTAGCGCTTTCTTTTCTCTCTCTCTCTATACTCTCCCTATTTTCATTATAGAGAGAGAGAGAAAGAGAGAGTTTCGTCGAGATAACTTGTCGATGAAAATTCGTTCGACGAAAGATCCGTTAGTCCACGAGAGAAGAATTCGTTGTCCGATTACGAGATCCTTTGAGTTGTTCGAGAAAGATAGTTGGAAGGGGATGACACGAACGATTATCTTTTATCGTGTGAAATAAAATTTTACTAGATTGTTTAAATAATTGATTTTAATACGAATATTGGATTCATAAAATTGTACATATTTTAAATTATTTATCGAGTAAAATTTCCATCGTTTGTTGTCATTTTAAAGTCATCGTTTTATTCCTTGTACAAAAATTTGAATCGAAAAAATCTGACCACCTCGTAGATACGCTCGTTCGACGAAACACGATTCCGAAACAGCTCGTTCGAGCTCGAACTCGATATCATCCTCCCAGAGAATCGATTCTTCGATCCTCGACAAGCAATAAAGACGAGGAGGTCGAGTTTGTTACAAATCGTAATACGTTCCCAGACATGGCTCGATCAATCAACAGTGCTGTATCAAGCTTGGTTCAAATATCGTGAAGAAGAAAAAGAAGAAGTCGGTTCTTAAGGGTGAAACGAGGATGAAAAGTGATCACGGCAGGCAAGTATTTTTGATAGAAACGATGCTGATATATTTCGAATAACGAATAAACGATTGCTTAGTGGAGAAACAATGGTGAAAGTTATTTCACTTCCCCACGATATCGTTCGTGGAGAAACGACGATGGAAGTACTTAATTTCGACTTTAAAAATAAATGGAATAGAAATATAATAGTTTGATATTTTTCAATTTAAATTTTTGCAAGATTTGTATTTTTTTCTTGTTAACTTTACAAAAAACACGATACAACGCGATAGTTATTAATGAGATTTTTCGTGTAAAATTTGTGTAGAGCGATGAAAATGTGATAAAAGAAAAAAAAGAAAATGTACAAAAAAGGGGAAACGTAAGCATTTTATATGAATATACGTGAGAATTAAATTTTTCTGTATTATTTGGCGATAAAAACATCTCGTCTCATGTAACATTATTTTTATGCCCGGATTTAAATTAATCAAATTTCTTTTTTTCCTTTTTTTTTCGAAAACAAAAACTCGTTACACATAAAAGATTATTAAAACAGAGTTCCTTTTAAAACAAACTAATCGACAACTTTTTGCAGCTCGAGGTTTTCCTTGATTTTGAAACACCAGGGATTGAAATTCCGAATGTCAAAATAGGATTTCGGCCGTTCGTTAACGACGTTCCTGATATTTTCCAGGCTTTTAGCGTCGGAAACGCGGCCAACCCCTCGAATCGACCGCACCCTCTAGGCGGGCCGTAATTTTTCAATCATGTAAATTAACACACCGTCGACGTGGATTCGCGTGTCACACGGAACCACGACGGCTCGTCGTCGGCTCGTCGTGACTTCGTTCATGAATGTCACTCACGTCAGACAATAAACCGCGCGCCCGGTTACCGGTTTTAAAATGAATTTTGTGCAGGACAGTTGACGAACGTCGCATAAGTGCAACGAACCGATGATAGCCGGGAGAATTGAATATTATTTGTGATATGTAGATATGACGATGACTCGTAGAAACGAAAAATTTCGGATGAATTTTTAATGAGAATTAAATAATATTGGTAATTGGTAAATTTTTTACGCGTTAAAATTACAAAATGTTTATATTTGACGTTTTATACGTTTATATTTGATTTTTTTTTGTTATGTGTATTGTATGGTTTCTTTTTTAAATTAATTTTGTACGAGTTTGATACAAGTACGAGTCAGTTAATTGCAAGTTAAAAGTTAAATGAAATAGCTGTTCGATTTTTTGAAAGAAAGAAAGTATCGTAAGATTGTACTTCAGTCGAGAGAGATTCTTAATACTATGAGCAAAGAGGATTACCAAAGGAGACATTATCCTTTTTATGATCTTTCGAAGAGAATAATATTTATTTTTCGATGGCTTAATTTTTAATCTTCTATCTAGTTTAATAAATATCTCAATAAAGAATTTTATTTATAAAAATCGAGAATTTATTATTAATCAAAAACTCAAAAAACCATTTATCGGTAAAGTTATCGGTAAATTAGATAAAATTAATTAATTAATTAAATAAAAAATTAAAATAATAGATTTTTTAATAACTAATCTATTGATTTAATTCAATTCAATTTAGATAATAAAAAAAAAAAATAAAAATTTTTGAATCGCGTATTATCAAGAAAATAAGTGTGAATTTCCAAAATATGAAAGAGAAAATCGTGAAAAATTAAGATTTCTCAACCGCAACTCGCACAAAAATTCACAAAACACGAGCACAAAAGACTTTTCCATTTTCCATTTAAAAGGAGCTAAAGGAGCCCTCGACGACAGCGTTCAGAGAATTTTGATTCTCTGGATGAAGAGAATCAAAGAATTTCACGCTTCTCGAACCACTCGTCGCGCTTTCTCGTGACAATGAGACAAAGGTAGAGGATAAAAGACAAAGAAAAATAATCGAGTCAGGTGGAAAAATGGTGGAACGCGCGAGAAAATTGCTCGCTTGTTTACGATATTTTATATTATGATATTCACGAGCCCACGTTTTCGTCGAATGTCTCGCTTAAGAATGAATGAAATGGTGAGGATCGAATAGGCATGATCCAATCCAATATCGTTTTCCACGCTCTCTTTGATACCAATCTGACCTTTTAGATTGATCTGGAGAACCGTCAGCCGAATTTTCTTCGTTTAAGCAATATCAAGATCGATGCGACTACTTTTACTTAACAGTATGGCGTTTACTGTCAAATTTATATACAACGGAAAGAAAAAGGAAAAAAGAAATCAAAAAAAGAGAGAATAATCTTTAACGTTACAAAATTTAAAAAATAGAATGGAACAACACGATACATTTTACACCGTAATCCTATTGTATATTCCATTTCGCATGCTCAAAAATTCTTCTTGGTAACACCTTCGTCTTCAACCCTTCATGCATATCTCACGAAGAAAAATTATCTTTTAAATTTTTCCACCCACAATGAGAAAGATTCACGAAAATCCTCATTTTCCACGACACTTTCATCCCACGAATCAAGAATCTTCGAATTTTTCCCAGTATAATTTTAAAATTTTACCATCCTTGCTTCCCCCCTTTATTCCTTCCTTCCTTCCTTCCATCCACCACCGAAACCCTAAATTTTTCGCGTCTCATTCCACACACCGATCACGTAAATCCCCATTCCCAATCCCGTTTCAACAATTGACTACTCCACGCCGCTTTATTACAACGAGTTCCTCTTTCTCGTTCCAAAGATTGCCGCTACTAAGGCGTTTGTAGCTTAGAAAAAAAAAAAAAAAAAAGAAAGAAAGAAAAAAGAAAAAGCATCATAACGTCACCCCACCCGTACCAAGGGTGAATTCTGGTCAGGGTCAATCGCTTCGCATCGCCATATTTATAAGCTTTGATGCCCGGCCACGTTGTGCTCGTTCGTTCGCTTCACTAACTGTCTTTTAACACCTCCCCCTCTCCTCTTCCCTTCTCTCTCGAGTTGAAACTCGGTCAGGGTTGTTTCCTGGTTTCGTCGTTTTTCCAAAGTGTCTATCGGCTTCCACGAGATTTAACGAAATTTTATCCATCACTTTTCACTCTCTTTCACTCTTCCCCTTCGAGTTTTCGAGTTCGTTGGACGTTTGTCGGTATACTACTATCTTTGGATACAGTTTCTCAGTGAGAGATCAAACGATCGAGTTTGATTTTTCGGCGATTTTTTTTTTTTTTTGCGATTCGTTTCGTAGCTTTAACAAATTTAAAACAATTTTTTTTGAAGTTTCAATTAGAATTAATTAGAATTTGTATATCGATCATTGTAACTCTTAATTTATTTATTTTTTTTAAACGAACAACGATTTATGCAGATTCGTTTCGACAAACAAAGATCGATTTAAAAATTTAAAAAAAAAGGGAGGGACAGCTTCGAAGTAAATCTTCCATTAATCAAGATAAAAATCTATCGAGCGACCTTACTATCGTTACTTTTACCACTTTCTCGCTCTTCATCCAAGAAACCCACATCATTATGGCGATATCTCGATCCTTTTCAAGACCTTGACCGAGTCTCGAACATCCATCGAACGTCGGTGCGAAATCCGTCGAGATTCGCGCAGTTCTCGACGAGAACATTTTTATCTGTCCATTCGTTCCGTTTCACCGCGCAATATTTCCAAATCTTTTCTTTTCGCGTGTTGGATGCTGGACAAACCTAAGTTATCGCGGTTGAAAGGAATCCAATCCCATCCAATTGTGCGAATACTTCTTTGCGAAATTCTATAGGATGGGAAACGTTTAAGAAAGAGAGAAAGAAAAAAAGAAAGAAAGAGAGAAAAAAAGAGTACACGCGAACTTTAGCAAGAAAATTTGTTCTTTCTTCGACTCGACTCGCTTGTCCTTGACACGTTGCATTGTGAATCGCGCGGAAAGGGGATCAAAGGAGAAATTTATAAAAATGGACGAAGAAACACTCTTGCGAGGAGAGCAGCAGAGAGAAAGAAGAAGAAGAAGAAGAAGAAAGAAGGAATTCAAAGAATTCCAAAGGAAGAAATTTCGTGAATTGTTTATAAATTTCGCGTAGTTGAAAAATTTGTACCAAAGATTTTCTAACGATTTACGTCAATATTCTATAATTTTTCTAATTGAGTGAATAGATTAATTTATAGTTGTAACGTGTCAATTTATGGATGAAAGTAATGTTGTTAATTCATTTGCGATTGTTAATCCGAAACCAGAAATTAATTTTTATTATACAGAGACCATTTTATTGAAAATGAATAACGCTTCTTTTCTACATGGAATGGCCTCAAATTTATTCCAATGAGATAACGAAAACCAAATAATGTGAAATATGTGACTCTAGGATCTCGTAATTCGATTAATTTAATTTCATAGCGCGTATCGATGATAGAAAAATTGAAATAGTAATTAGTGCGCCATTTTACGCACAGAAGTGTTATCGATGGGACAGAAAACATTTTATCTATAAAATTTTATCTGGAATAAGCAGATCCTAGACATTGAACAAAAGAATCAGTTCAATATCTAACACGCAGAAACCAAATTTGATCGGTATATTACGTTCGAGCAGTTAGAAATACCATTTATAGTATTCGTTTGAAATTACGAATACAAATTGATTGCTTTTCGTCCCATATCGATACAATATTGCGACATTTGATTTGTTTTTCCCGAGTACACATAAACTATTAGCAAACTGAGCGATCACTCGACGATTGACATTTGTTTATCGTGATTTCCACGTCCACTATATTTTTCGGTGTAATGGCTTCCCGATATAAATAACCGTTTCGATCAGTCTGTTTACGCGTGGCAATCTCTGATCGAAATCTCCACCAATCTTCTATTTTCATTCCTTCCTCATCTTCATCGCATCTTGTTTCCCAACCGATCTCGAAAGAAATATTAATAAAAATGACGACGAAGGGCAAACTTATCATGTAAAGAGAACGCATTTCGCATAATATTTCCTTCTCCTCCTTTGATAAAACACGATGAAAGAATTCCTTTCACGATTCGTATTAAATTCTACTAAATTAACGCGATTAAAATTCTTCCTGTGCCGCGTACAAATGCGTAATAGAATCACTTTGTAGGATAATATATATGCAAAAGTGAGAAAGTACCACCACCGTTGAGACGATAAGGAAGAAAAGCTTTTGAAAAAAAAAAAAAATTCTTTTGCCAGCTTTTAATTCTAAATTAAACGGAACGATTTAAACAATAATAAAATCGCGATACATCCCTTCATAAAACGTATGTATAAATCCGCGTGGGCTGTTAACACCCGGTGATTCCTTACACGGTCGAATTAAAAACCACCTACACGCTCCGCGATTAAATTAACAGGCAGACAAACGTAATTTACACGATGCGGAACTTGGTACTAAAACTTGCATACTGGAAACTGGAACGTCAATAGACTCCCACTCAGGGTAAACCGAATAAAGTTTGGTAAACTCGTCAAATGACGTTTTCGTTTCGTTTCCTAGGCCAGCGTCAATAATTTTTATCAATGCTAAATTTCATTTTTTCATTCTCCTTCTAATTCACGGGATGAAGATAGATAAATAATCGTATTTAAATGGAATAGGGAAGAGAAAGAGAGGAAAGGAAAAATCATAAATATTTAGTAAACTTGTCAATTTTATTTCGTGAAAATTTTCTTTGACTTCCTATTAACTTTGTAGTAAAAAATAAATCGTGTTTATAAAGCGAGAAATAAATAGATTGCGGATGTTATATATTTAGAAAAAATTTGTAAAAAATGTATATAAATATGATATGCAAAAAAGCAAAAAATATTCGTACCACATTGTGTGTATTTGAAAAATAAGACGTATCTTTATTTAAGCTCCATTCTCTTCTTTGGTCGTAAAAATTCATAAAAATTTTATTTTATTCTATTTACATTCGCAGTTTAATAATAAATAATTGACAGTATTACATGTCATTTCATTTATTATTATTAAGTTTCTATCGATATCGAATTCGTTTTTATTCTTTGTTTCACGTTTTCATAAAAATAAGTTGTATCGAGAATAATGAAGACAAGAGAAAAAAAGAAGAGAGAAATAATAAACGAGCAACAAGAGAGTACGTATATGAAAAGAGAGAGAGAGAGAGAGAGAGAGAGGAAAAAAGAGAAAAAGAAAAAAATATGAAAGGAACGTTATCGGGCTCGAAATTCTACCGATATAAAATAGGCTAAGGCGGATGCAAACATTCCTCGAGGGAGGATCGTGGGTCCTGAAGGTTCCCATCAAGCCTTGACCCCGTTTTTGGACTCGACACGTTGCTTTTGGGGCGTTCTCGCGGATGGCCCCTGCATCGATCTTTGTAGATGGAACCGCACCCTTATTCGTGTCTGTCGGAGACTAAATGACGAAAGGATCTCTCTTGCCAGCCAACCGTTTCGTAAATATATCGAATGTTCGTTAATTATCCATTGTATCTATTGTAATCTGTTGTAATCTATTGTTATTTCGCGAATAGTTATTGTTCAATGTTATTTCTATTACAATGAGATAATTATTCGTGGAATTATTGCAAGATTTCATAATTTAAAATATAGTTTAAAAATATTGAAGATGAATATATCTTACGAATAAATGATATTTTGATTTTATGCGAATTTAAGAATTATATAGGAAGATAGGACAGCATGCCAATTATCGATGTATCGACATCAGGTTGGACTATTCAGGATTCATGCCCCAATTCACGCTCTCTATATCCTTGTTTCAAGACACAGAACCTAATAGAGAATTCTTCTCAACGAGATACTCGTGCGACATGATGCACGATCAATCGAAAGTGAAATTTATCTCGTCTATCTCGTTCGTAAGAAAAATTTGTCAAACCGAATCTTCATCTCTTTGACATTGGAATAATATCGATATTCCATTCTCTTTTAGAAATGCAAGATATTTTTACTATTCGAAAATTTAGAATTTCTTTACTAAAAATTCTTTTATATTTGCAACGATCATAAATACAAATATCGTTATATATCGGTTTTTTTATTTATAGGCAAAATTTATAAAATGATTCATAAATGCAAATTTTCCAAATTTATAGACGGTACGCTTTTAGCGATGTCTCTGTAGCGAAACAGTTTATCGTAAAATCGTCTGATAGCCTTTATACCCCTCGAATCATGTAAAGTTTTCCATAGTCTTTTCTCACGTAGAATAATTTTGAAGTAATGGAAAGAAGAATACGAGTCATTAAAAATCTTTGCAACGGGAAAAATGAGTAGGATTTAATACAACAACGAACACAGTAATAAAATTTACAAGATTTGTTGGAATATCAGTATCAGAGTTCAGTGGGATGGTCAAGAAACATGATATCTTTTTAAGAGAGTGGTTAGTTTTCAGAATTTTTAAAGTATATATATATATAAAATGCAAATTTAATAATATAACGAACAATCAACAACCAAAATATATTTATATAAATTATATGTATTATTACATAAGTGATTAAAATGATTTTAATTAATTAAAATTTAATAATAGTTAAAATTAATTTTTTAAATTTTAAAAATATCTGTTGCATATTTTTAACAATTATTATTTTATAATTGTAATGTTATGTAATTATTATGTAAGAAATTTGAAATTTTCTCAAAGAAACAAGTTTTATCCTTGATTTTTCTTTCTATGGTATCTCTTTCGAAGTATGAGCAGTTACACAGAAGAAAAAGAAGTTATATATCATATTTTATATCTTCAAGATTTTTTCAGTATCGAATATTAATTGAAGTCTTCAATGATCTATAATTGAAGATTTCTGTTCGAAAATCGTTAATAGAAATTATTTATTGGAAAACGTAGCCTCTTTGGGAATTATATTTCTGATATTTGCAACGATCCACCATCTATCATCAGAGAAAAATCGATTTCGTTGAAAACTTTTTTTGTTAAAATATTAATTTCTTCTTTGAATTTTTTTTACCTTTGAATATTATCTAATCGAATATTAAAATTAAAAATGGCTCTGTAAATTTTTAATAAATTTCGAATCAATCGTGATTAAAAAATATCTAAAGATATTATTTAATATTCATTAAATATGAATGTTACGTAATGAACAAAAATAAAAAAAATTGCGTGGTTCTTTTTCTCGTGAAGAAAATTATTCTTTTCTCTTTCTTCTCTTTCTTGAAGAAAACTCTTCGACTGGCACATTTTTCAACGAATCTTTGTGTTGAATACAGAGACTGCAAAGTGTAACTACGGCATTCTACGAAAAGAAAAAATTCATCTAAGGCACAAGTGGTTGCGTGGGCAGTACGTTCAGCTTATTAAAGTTGAGAAACCGTATTACCTCACGAGCTGGGGGATGTTTATTCTGCGGCCGGTTGACCCGCAAAATTCTTCAGATATGATTAATTCAAGCTGCCTTTTCGAGTTTTAACGTTGTCGAAAATGTTTTAAACGGATTAGGCGGATTAAATTAATCACAACGATGGATATCTTGATTCTTCACAGCATTATAAACTACTTTTCAGAGAATTGAAAATTCCTCTTCGAAGATTTTAATATATTAAACAAAAGAAGATTTTCCATTTAATTGAAAATTTAAAAATTCAAATCGACACGCTAATACGAAAATCCACGTTAAAATTAATTTCAATTGGGTGAGAGGAAATAAATCTTGGAAAAATTTAATGAAATGAAAATTCAAATATACGAAAAAATCTAATTTCGATCGAGTGAGGAGCAATCTTGGAAAAATTTAATGAAATCAAAACTCAGATCGAAAAATCGTACAAATTATGAAAATCCATTTAATCCAAAATTACAATTAATATCGATTAACAGGCAAGGAACGATTTTCGAAAATATAGCATTAGGAACGAGGATGACATCCACAATTTTTATTCCGAATCACTTCGTTCCACCGGTTGTTCGCGAAAATTATTCATATTTATAGCCAGAATATCCATGAAAAGCTGCGCTATGAAAATGGTTCGCGTTCTTTTAGCATACGCGAGAAGCTTTCGCCGATGTTCGCGGGCAATTTGCATACGACCATCGATTTATTCCTCTTCATCTGGCCGAATCTTGGCCAAATCTTCTCGAGATTTGAATCTCGGAAGGGAAGTAAGTAATGAAGTTGCGTCGTTGAAGTTGAAGAAACGTGGAACGAAGAGATACCAGAAATTTTAAATTGTTCCAACGAATTTCTATTTCATATCGAACATGATCGCCGAACGTGATTGGAGTATATAATCACACTTTTACTCGTGATCGATAAATCTTCTACGATCAAACCATTAATTTATTAATCGACTCGTTCAGAATTTTTTCGTTATCTTTCTACGAAATTAATTAATTAAGGTGAAAAAGAATTTTTAAACTATTATTCAAATTAATCTCACAAAAAAATCCTCGTCCATCCGAACCCTGTTGACCCTCAGCCAGACGTCTGAACCAGCTTATAAATAGCAACCAGCCTCAATTGATTCGAGACGAGCTCGCGCGTGTTTTCCATTCACCGGAATTTTTCAAGCCGGAGAAACAAATCGTGGATCGACGAGATCCGGAACTAGCCGAAGTTTCCGGAGCGGGGAACGATTTTGGAGGGCAGAAATTGGGGATACAAGGGTAAAAGACACGAGAGTGGGGTTGCAAGATTCGTAGGAGGGTTCAAGGCACTCGTAAAACTCGGTTGGGTAGCCATAGCAACCTGTTTTACGGTTGAAACCACCGACTTCTCCCGAGGGCGCATCCACGAATCAAGAAATAAATTTCAGACGTGTACGCGGATACACGCGTACAGTTCATGGACCAACGTTTACGATCACCCAGACGAATATTTTTCCACGCGCCGACTGATTCACGGGACATCTTTGGAACGCGATAAACGGTATCGATTCGAACAAGGGGAAAGGTGGAGGACCGTTGGAAACACTTTTTCGCGATACGATGGACGTCGAAGGACGTCAGAGTTGAAAGTAAACCCTGATGTTTGCCTTTTTCTACTTTCTTTTTTTTTTGTTTCTCTTTTCATTGCATTTTGAGAAGATTTTGAAGTTTGTAGAAGTTTTAACTCGGATCGATTCTTATACGATTAATACGTTCTTTGTTTAATTTTTAACATCTTGTGTGGTTATTGTATAATTTCTATGATTACACGAATAAATATAGTTTCTCCCTATAAATTTTTCTAGAAAGTCACGTTACAATTACACGTATATTAACTTACACAATTTCGAGTCTCTAAACTTGTATCCTTTACCCAATCACGTCGAATATTCTTAAAAAGCTTGACTCTTACCTGAAACAAAAAAAAATAGAATATATTAGAAAAAAATTGTAGTTTTTTTAAAAACTTATATAAATTGAAGATTCCATAATAATTTCTAATTTATTTGAAACAGATAAAATAAAAGTTCAAATACCAGAGATAAAATCATAACAACATAACTCTTCCATTTATTTCCCTACATTCGTCATTGTCCAATTCGTTACAGAGCCATCGATCAATACGATATTTCCATTTCTCGCTCTCGTATCGTCCCTGTTCCAAAGGCAGCAAAAAGGACAAGTGGACCTCTACATATCGAATTAACCCTTGGGCAGGTGAGCGAAAGAACAAAGGCATCCGACTTTCGAAACGTGTCGAACGCGTCGCGCACTAACTCGATCGTCGAGAGGAAAAACGCGTCCACTCCATCGTCCTCGAAGGAACAGCGGTCTCGACATTCACGATCGAACGCTTTCAGAAGGCTGCACGTGACGTCGAGGGAACGACTTTTCCTTCTCGATAAGTGAAGAAAGATTGTCCGAGATAACGATCGTGCATGGAAAAATGTTTGGTTTTATATATCAGATTTCCAATGTGAAATTTATCGTGGACTTTCCAGTGTATTTTAAAAAAAATTTATTTTACTTTTTATAGTACACGCTATCTGTCTTTTGAAACACGATTTTTCTATGTTGTTTCTTCTGTTCAATGTAACGATATTTTGCTTCAAATTCTTCTGTTACATTTAAAAATGTATTTAAAAATTCAATTTGCAGAAAATGTTTCATATTATATAAGACGTATGCAAATTACGTATTTTTTAATTTTTTGGACACAATAGACCATTGCGTCAAAATTTCAAGCTTGAAACTTTGATTTTTCGTATAAAAACTACAAACGGAGAAACTGAAAATTTTATCGTCAAAACCCATTCAATAATAGAGGAAGTCATGCTATTTAAATCACTTTTTGTTTTATCTCAATATCTCAATTCGTTGGCGAGATATAAATAGTTAAAGTTTCCGTGGTACTTAAGACGGTGCAAAAATTATGAATGGGCCGCGACCCACTGACCCACATATTTTTCCTGGAAATGCGTACTATATTTTTCCAGGAATCGCGTCTGTCGCTTGTCTGAAGTTTGGCATAGGTTAGTGAGACGAGGTGCGAGCGAGAGATCCGAGTAAGTAACAAGGACGAAGATAATAAACGATTAAAAATTACCTTTTGCTTTACACGACGATATCTCGGCAACCGGAAGTCGTATCGGGATGAACGAAAAAGCGTTTTAAAGAGCAAGGTTCCGCGCTTCTAACGATCTTTTATTCATTGATTGAAAATCATTATCTTCGGAGTTATAGCGGTTCAAAGTTTTCCTAATTTTAATAGAATTAAGGTAAATGATTAAAAATTACGTTTTCTTTATACAATGATATTTTGGGAACCAGAAGTCGTATCGAGATAAATGAAAAAGCGTTTTAAAGAGCAAGATTCAGCGCTTCTAACGATCCGATTATTAGTTAACCGGAAGTCAATATCTTCGGAGTTATAGCGGTTCAAAGTTTTTCCGATTTTAATAGGGTTAAATGATTAAAAATTATGTTTTCTTTATACAATGATATTTTGGAAACCGGAAATCGTATTTAGATAAATGAAAAAGCATTTGAAAGAGCAAAATTCCGCGTTTTTATTAATATTTCAATCATTGACCGAAAATTATCTTCGGATTTATAAAAGTTCAAAGTTTTCCTAATTTTAAAATAGTTTAATCGAATTTTAGAATAAATTACGTGATAAATATATTTATTTTCTGGAAGAACAATTCTTGTAATTCTTATTAATAATATACTGTATATATTGTTTTTACATTGATTTAAAAAATCCTCTGGACAAAATATCCTCAGATCTTTATTCAATCGATCGATTTGGATTTAATTACATTGATTAATCGAACGAATTTAATGAAATATTCTGTAATTTTTTATAAATATCTATAGTCATATAGAACATATCTTCTATTTACGTTTTTTTTACCGAAATTATCGAATTACACCATTTTATATCGAGATCCAATGAATACTTTATAAAATTTAACGAACGAAGATAATTATGAAATATTAAAATTTAATCAGTGTAAAAAACAAAAACGAAAAAAAGGATCGTAATATTATAAAATTCGGATTTACGCGCGTGAAATCGAACGAATCGGACAAAACACTTATTTTTTAATACACGATGGAATCGTTTGCCGAGTACGATGATCGGACATGCGGGCATGTTTCGATTTACTAATCGTTTCGAAAGCAAACAGACCGATAAATGCGACGTATATGCGGGCGATGGTTAGCGGGGACACCGATTTTCCACCGTTTTTCCAAAGATAACTTTCAACACGAATCGGCGAACCTTTTTTTTTTACGCGATTCCTTGATTTATGACTTCGAATGCGTGAAAATGGGGGTGTGTATTGTGAAACGTTGTATTCCTTGACAATCGAGAGCAAAGAAAATCATTTATCCTTTTTTTTTTTTTTTTTATTTTAAACGCCTTCCGATTTACAGAATAAATATATTGAAATGTACATCTCTGCGAAATCTCTACTCTAAATTATCTACATCTCACCAAATTCTAAAATTTAATAGAAGATTACAAATCATTGAAACTCAAAGATTCCAATTTATAATTTCGAAACGTAAAGAGAAAAAAAGGGGAGAAGGAAAGGGAGGAAGAAAAGGGAAGAACGTCTCTCGAAGAAAATTTTTCCAAATGAAATTAATCACTAGCTGTAACGGTGTCCTCTCCCCTGTAATCGAATGAATACCGACCTATATTATTGAAACTATGTTACTTCGCGATGAGGGACCAAATTAAACGCCATCCAGCCGCGGGATAGCCGCAATTTCGTTCAAATTTAAGGGGGACGAATGTAAATGTTTCGCGCGAGGAATCAACCGAGCACAAGCTGGGCAGTTACGTAAATCACTGTACCCCGACCGCAGCATCTCCCCCCCTTCGTGCAATTAATTGGCACCGATCCACTTGCTCGAGTTTGCGCCCAGATGCGTGCCGACCATGGACAATCTCCGTTTCCATCTGATGAATGCGAGGAATGATTGATTTCTGTTATCTCCCCTCCTCTATCGAATCATCTTTCGTTCAACACGGAACGAGCAGAATTTAGTAACAATTTTATAAAGATTCCGGTGGGCGGTTTCAATCGATTTACCACCTCTTCGCTCTTCCATCATGAATTATTTTCACTTTTCTTTCTTTCCCTTCGTTTCTGGAGGATTGAGCTGGAGGTTGTTGAATATTTTTTCTTGGAGAGTGCGTTGAATTCGTCAAGATTTTTTATATATTATGTATATGAATAGTAAAAAGAAATTTTAGAAATTTCTACAAAGGTAAAAGATTCAGTAATTTTTCCACAAAGAAAAGAATTTTTATTTGTTAAATATAATCGTTTCGTCATTTGTAACTGAATTAAAATGATAAAAAGTGGGAAAGAAGATTGTGGAACAGTATTAACGTTTATAATATTCGAAATACGCGATAGATGTCAACGATTAAACACGAGAATAGCGGAAATGAAGAATTTTTAAAGGTCGAATAACGGTGCAACCATCCAAATAACGCAATTTCAACGTCGAAATAATTGCATACAATAAATCAAAGCTAACTCAGTCACGCGATAAAATTCTCAAAAGTGTGCTCGGTTTCCTGACGAATTTTCCTGTTACTGTTTGCGCGATCGGTAAACTCGATCAGTTTGCAAGAAAATTGAAAGTTTGTTCAGTTGAAACTGTTATACAGTCGAAAAATTGATTTCTTTTAAACTTAGCCGAAAGAAAAAAAATTTAACGAAAAGAGAAATAAAAATATCGAAACAATTTTTTTATTTTTCTACGTAAAAATAATATTTAAAGAAATTTTTAGAGATTGAAAATATTCTGAAAAACTATCGAAAATTTACACAATATATCAATCAATCATTCATCTTTCACATATTTTCGATCCAAGATTCCACGAAATCTATCCTTCAATCGAAAGAAGAGATCAAGAATGAAACAAGTGTTCTCTATTCCGTCTAGAGTCTCATTTAACTTCGACCAAGTTATAATAGAGCTAAGTAGGTTTAGTCCCGCCATCTAACTCTCTAGTTAACTCCGTTAATCATGGCGTCGCCACCGCTTGGAAAACTTTTCTCCAAATATTGCATCTTCTTCGCGTCAAATTAATTCGAATGATCTAATACGTAGTTTCAGCGAGTGGCAAGATTAAAATGCTTAACCGACTAATTCGATTAATTTAAAATGGATTTGGTCTGTAAGATAGTTTGGTGTGAACTTTGAGGTTAGATCTTGGCTCGGTGGAGATATAGTTGAGATTTAGATCGAGTTGGTGATAGGTTGGCGTTTAATTTGATAATTTAACCGAGGGTTATGCTAATTGCTCCACCAGGACTTGAATTGTAAATATAGCAAGATCTGAATTTAGAATATAGAGGGATAAAAAAATTTAAATATAAACGTATAGAATATATATTGCAATATTTGGTTTTCGAAATTTCTATATATGATACTAAATGAAGCAGTGTCTCTTCAACATTAAAGTATTTATATAAATATTCACGAACTCATCCAAATTCCATTCATAATTAATTATAAATGCGTTATTGTCGTAACATATCAGTTGAAAAACTCAATTTGATGGTTTATTCATACACATCGTATATAGTATAAATCATCATCAAAACGATAATACATGGAATTTATGAATGGAAAAAATTTATATTGATTTAGTCCAAACTTCAAACTTCAAATTTCAAGTATCTTTCACCAATATAATTCACTTTTTTCTCCTACAAAGATATCTTACTCGATCAATCATCGAAAATTCTTCAAAAAATATTTTCTGAAAAGAATTTTTTTTTTATGGAAAATTCAATAAATATCCCGACAAGAGGGATTATCCGATCAAGGGCACAATCGAGCGTATCTTTCATTCTCGATCAGAGGACTCCCTCAAAAGCATCGCGAAAAAAGTTGTCCCAACCCTCGTTCCTCTTGGACCGATATTATTCCGTGGAATTCGAGAACGTTACAGAAGGATTAAAAAAAAAAAAAAAACAAAAACAAAAATAAAAAAAAAACAAAGCATCTTTGGAATGGAAATCTCTGGTATGCATCGAGAAAACTGATGCTGACATCGGCAGCAACGACGCAGAAAAGCTTCGTTGCAACCCCTTTGCGATCGTTCCTCTCTCGCTCTTTTCAACCACCCTTTCCAGTCATGGCGCGTGTTTCGTGAAATCATCCCTACTTTCAGAGATAAAATAATTCTTTCGAAGGAAGGAAAAGATTCGAAACATTCCTTCGACTCTACTCTCCTCTTTCTTCTTTTAATGGATACCCGTTTGACCTTTCGAGCGATGCCATAGCTTTCTTGTTAGTCGAATCTTTGGTAAGTAGATTTAAGAAAAAAAAAAGTGCTTTAAAAGAACCGTAGAAACAGGGCTCGTCGAGTGTACTTTCTACTAAGATACTCTACGAAGAGACTTTTGTTTTCGATTTCTGCGCTTTTTTTTTGCTTCGGTAAATGGAATGGATTAAAGTGAATGCGTTTGAGATACGTTTCAGGGATAAATGTGAAAAGGATGGCAAGGGAAATTTTCGAGAGTGTTTTAAACAAACATTAATAACGAAGTACCCGTATTCTCTATCGCAAATATATTTTTAGTTTTTACTAAGATCGGTTTTGTGGGATTAACATTAAATAATATTTTATAAAAATAAATATAATTTAGGGGCAATTGTAGGAGCAATGCGCTCGAAACAAGAAATTACATCTGGCTCATTAAAAATTAAACGAGTCCTCTGAGAGAAGTACGGATTAGCGCTTCGAAAATAAATTGCATTTTTCCCCCTCTCTATACATAATTTTCCTTGAAAAATTTCATTCGTAATCTTTTCTGCAACTTAAACTTGGCCAAAAAAACGAGACACGAGTTATTGATCTCATTATTGAAATAAAGGAATACAAAATAAAATCGAAAGAGCTCGCACTGGTTAACGAGCGTAGAATTAAAACCCTTGCTTATTCATTAAAATTTTCCACGACTCTCTTCCGCACATCGAACATTCGCAATCACATTGGACAAGTTTCAAATTAAAAACCCGTCATTGTCCATACCATCCATTCTAGGCGCGAAGATAACACTCGTCGCACTTGATTAATAATCGTGGAAAATGTCGAGCCACCCCTAACCTTCCTCCCTCCCCCAATGTTTTTAAATATTCATCGATGGAATATGAAATCCGAAGGAGCCCTTCGCCGCGGTTCGTCGAAAATGGGTTATGCGACGGCCCAGACCTTGACCTTGCCCCCCATCGGCAGCTAAATTTATATCGCGTCTAAAATTATCGACGCGAAGCTATCGATACGTATCCTCCCCCATCTCCCCCAGGTACGTCGTCATCAGTTTCGCCTTCAATGAAAAATGTTCAATGCTCGCGTACGAAGGGCGTGACGCAACAACCACGTTTCCCCAATCGTGATTCCAATCGAAACGAGTAACTTACACTCGCAAATAAAAAAAAATCTGTAATAATCGACGAAAAAGAAACCGGCGATCCAGGAAGAGGAATTAAAAAGCAGGGATTTTCCAACGTTTCTGGACACAGCCTGAAAAATAACAGTAGCATAACTGTTCCAAGTGCTCGACGTCCACGATAAACGCAGCGACGATTCCTTTCCAGATTATTATTTAACCGTGGCGGCGGGGGATGGCGTTAACGAGCCTCGCGAGAATGCGCGAACATCATTTATTATGAGAGTGACAGATGAGGCGCGAATCTCTTCGATCCGACAATTATGGCGATTTCTGGCGTTCGTCGAACATCCGTTCGATCGCGTGCGCAGGGCTCACGTGTACGCAGAATTACGTGTGCGCTACCGTTTTATAGGGCGACAGAGGGGTTGTGAATCTCTTTAATTCGGAGTAATGGGGGTCACGTTCGTTAAATATCCATTTGGTCGGCCTCGATCGCATGCGGCCAGACAGCTACGTGGGGGAGGAGAGAGGCCGTGGCACGTGCTGTCGCGTGCACGCGCCTCGAAAAAGGACGCGGAAGCTGCGTCCTTGGACCCGGCTCGGCCCTGACACTCCTGGGTTCCAGCGATTCCATCGAAAAAGGGGCAGAATGAGAAGGAGTTATAATGCAAACGGTTCGCGAGAAAGAGGAGGAATTAACTTTCTTTGACGAGAGAGAGATTGCGTTGGGGGAAATTGCGTTGCGAGGGTGAAGGAGACGGGTTCGTATTGACTCGTCAGACAATTTTTCTCTTTTTTTTGTTTTTTGGTTTTTCTTTTCTTCCGGTCTTGGAATGGAAGAAATATGAGAAAGGGTTGATATTATTTGGAGAGAGATATTGGAATTTGTGATGAGAAAGGAGAGCAATTAAGAATTGATATTATTGTTCCATTTGCCCGAATTTTGAAAATGAAACATACAATTTGATCTGAGCAATATCGATTTTATGAGAGAAGTTAGAATTTAATCGTGCATTTAAAACTTTATAATATACACTTTTTTGGCGTAGCAATTAACCAAGTTGTGCAACTGAAAAGTTTTATTATTAATCACTTTTTCGAAGAGTAATTAAGCCTGAAACTTTATGAATTTTAGATTAAGTATAATAAAAGTAGTTTTCTAATAACGAGCTTAATTTACAATTAAATTAATTTTAAGAAGATATCGTGAGATCATCATCATGATCATCATTCCTCCCGATCAAATGTCTTCCAATAAAATATTCGAATATTTCAATCTAAATTTTATTCGGACATTTTTCAATTTGTAAACTTCGAATTCTTTTTAACTTGTGTTATGTTTTCCTTTTTTTTTTCGAAAAAAAAAACGAGGCAAGAGAAAGGTTCGAAATTTCGTTTTCATTTCCAGACGATCGAAATTAATTCTATCGATCAATTACGGATGTCGAGCAGTACTTCGGAAAAAATTCAATTTTCATCTAGTTTTTTTCTTCCTCGCGCCAGATTTCAAGACATTCTTGATTTCGTTCCTCGTTCACGTTCAATCATTTCGAGCAGTCAGTTCTCACTTGTAGAGATTTTTATTCGGCCAGGAAATTAAAGATCCGGCTTCCCACTTTCTTCGACGATCTCTTTGCGTGAAAGAGCGTTATTGTAAAACTTGCGCCTCTCATCCCCTTATTTGCTTTCATCCCCTGCTTAGCAAACCCTTACTCACTGATTCTTCGACATTCGTTCTTTCATCGATGTTTCGTTTAAAATTTTATTCTTTCTTCCTTTACTTTATTTGTCGATGTAATTTTATAAATATTTTCGTTAATTTATTACTGGAAACGAGTTATTGGTTCTTCTAATAATATAATGAGGAGATATACGCAAATGATAAAAGCAAAGGGTCTGAAAATACGAAAGATGATCGTAACGTTGGAAATAAAAGGGTTTAGCAACTAAGAGAAAGGTAAAAATGGAGGACAAAAATTTGCTTGAAAAAATTTGGTATGCGAAAAATTCCACCAGCGTCCAGGCGGAATATTCCAAGGGAAATTTCCCTCTCTCGCATATTTCTCCGTTCCACGTCATGAAAATATAACAAGAAAAGTAACTTCCATCATCAGTCGACCTTTCATCCAGGACGAGCAACGACACCGCCCTACCTAGCTTCCGCTCGAAACTCCAAAATTCTAACTTATCCCGCGGAAAGTCAATTTTCTCTTCTCGATGGCAGGAAAAAACTCTCTCTTTCTCTCTTTCCCCCGCTCGTGAAATGAGAAATTCCCGAGTGTCGGCCCGCAACTTTCGAAAAAAAAAACCCTTGTTCAACTTCCCTCCTCAACCTTCACCCCTTTTTTCAACGAAGCCGAAGAACGGTTTAAAATTAAAAGCGAGCCCAACGGCGCTATTACGGAACTTCATGGAAACTAAAAGCGAAACGATTTTAGTTCCGTAGATAGTAAGAAGTTTTTTGGGGGGAGAGTGATTTTTTTCCCCCTTCTTTTTCTTTTCTTTTTCTTTTTTTTTTTTTTTCTCGATGTACAGTGGCACAATAGATTGTTATGCAAGGTGAATTCGAGCGTGGGCTTGGCTCGGCTCGGAGATTTCTATTAATCGAATCGAACAGCGGGATGTTTATTCGTGCTTCGCCTGATAAATTCGCGCCATCGAGCTCAATTTCGTTATCTACTTGGCTCCAAGTGAAAATATAAGGTTCGTTTCTCCCGAGGGATTTAACGTCGTCGACTGTTACACCGTTATCTGTGCTGAGAGACGTGCATCTGGCCACTGGAGAGATCTCTGCATACAGGGTGATTTGCATAACTTCGTTCGACTTGGAATAAGATTGTTATTATTTACGGCGTGTTTATGAAAATTATAAAATATACGAAATCGAAGAATCATGTATTGTACGAATGTGGAGATATCACGAAATTTACGATAAGTCAAATTTTAACCGAGGAGTAAAAAAGAAGTAGGTATTTAAATAATACTTATCAGTTGTTAAATCGTTAAATCGTTTTCGAACAACAGAGGATAAAGATTGATCGAATTTTAGTGGAGCACCCTCGCAAATACAACTCACAAATACTCTCCCCAATGGCAGAGTTACTTCGATTAACGCGCCTCTGCAGAGCTGGGGATGCAATATCTCCGATACCACAATGAAATCTCGTCGCCTAGATGTATTTCATTTACGATATTTATTCGCTGAAGACACGTGCAACAACGAAATTAGTTCTTCGATCTGGAAAAAAATCTAAAAAGTTTACCAACAAATCTTTCCAATTCGTCAATTTTAATTAGAAATAATCGCAAGTCGAAATCTCAACCGAAAATTCTAATAATAATAAAAAAAATCGCTTCCCGCGAAATGAAACATCGAATTCAAAATGCGTGATAGCGCATATTTCCCACAAAATCGAAATCTTTATCGATTCCAAAAAAAAAAAAAAAAAAATAGATTCTTATGAAACGAAAAGAAAAAAAGAAAGCAAAGAACTCGAAGTAAAATTGTTCGAGTCGAGTACAAGTTTCGAGCGCAGAGTGTCAAAGAGAAAGTTCGGGGTGCAGGAGTCGCGATAATCGAAAGTGTTGAAACGCTTTCGAGAAACTCTCCGCTCCCCGGTCGCGGAAAGTCAGACGAAAGTCGTATATTAAGCGGGCTCTATAGAGATAATTCTGGAATTCACATATTCCTGCCGGCCGTGCCGTATCCTTTGCCCTGGTGAACTCGACTTTTGGAAGCGAGGATATAATGAAAGGCACGCCGAAAGCGTTTCGAATTCGGGCCAACGATTTCTTTCTTAGCGGCTGTTAATAGACGCTCGCCGGAAACAAACGCGAGACAAAGCTAGACTTTTTTTTCCTTCTGGAAACGCGTTTAAATCGATCACAAGAGAAGATCCAACTTTCTTTTCTTCATATTTTTAAATACAGGTGGATGACTATGGGGAGTATCGATAGGTGATTTTCGAATATAGACAGATAGCTTTGGATTGGAAAATTTTGATCGAAATGAAACGATAGATTTCGAATCAGATAATGGTTATTAAAATTACGATAAAAGATAGGATTACGTATTTAAATATTCATACGTTCTAAATATGTAATGAAATCAATAACGAATGCACGAAGAGATTGGATACTTAAAAGTGTTTAATTTTTGAAAAATAGTTATAATAATGACGTGTTATAATTATTTCTATTTGTTATTATCCTTATGTTAATGTTAGACATGTAAACATTTAAACATTCCAAATACGTAATGTAGGAATTTCATATCAATAACTACCAGATTTCGATGTCACGCAATTATCCACGTCCCTCTATTAGCATTGGATATCTAAACACCGTCGTGTTTCAAATTTGTAATACACAAATTTCGCGAAATTAACGATCATTATTGCTATCTACGATTAATTCTCTTTGCACTTATACAAACAACGATAATAATTTTTAATTTTAATCGAAGAACAAAATTTCAAACATTTTTTTTTTCCTTTTCTACCTCTGTTTTTTTTTGAATCAATTCTTGTTACATCAAAATCAAATACTTAAAGAATCGACTTCTCAAAATATTAACGAGAATAATTAACTTCATTCGAATTCAACAAAAGTGAATAATAATTTAATAAAAAAGAATTTTCAAAATTCCTCCAATTTTCTTCATATTTTCAAGTTTTTATCGTGAAAATTCATCCATCTTCCTGCTGCATCCTCATGCGCGTCATCGAGTACTAAGTTAAACACGGTTATATTATCCATGCTCTGCAACGTCGTAATTCAGTCAAGTCTAACGATATCCTCCTTGTCTCGGTTTTCATTGGACCAAATAACGCTTGGACAATGTGCTTTCACGTTAATTTGAGAGCCGATCGGTCCATCATGTCGTGAATTGTCGACACTGGCGTCTCAACGAGTTATTTAACCTTTTCTACCCTTTCCAACCAATTTATGCATAAATTTCTTCTTCTATGAATTTTTAACTTTCCTTCGTTTCTTTTCGTTCTTTGTAATTTATGTGGAATCGATTAATTTAAAAATTAATTTATTACAAATTAATTAATCACGATATTATTAATATTAATTTCCTTGCAGGATTCTAAGGTTAAAAAAAAAGGAAAATTAACTACGATATAATATAGAATTGAGACAAAAGTCAATTTCCAACGATTCTTTCTCCCTCGAAACGATTCATCCCTCTTTAATCAACGGGTCCGCCCAGGCTAAGTTACAATCTTCACGATGAAATTTCCACCACGCTCGCGCTCTTTGTGTCGCTACAGCTACAACTTGGAAAGCTTGAGCTTGTAATCAGATTTTTTAAGACGAGAATTAACCGGTTCCACCGTGGCCTGCTTCACAGGGCGCGTGCACATGTTGCACAGGGTTGCGAGAACCGGATTAAGCGCGAATTTCCATCGCATTAAAATTCGCCAAGTGGGTTAATAATCGCCCTTCGCTTCGTAAATCGAACCGGGTTGCACCGGGTGGAACTTGGCCGAATTCTCAACAGCGTGTATCGCGACAGGAAATTGCTACCACGGCTCCTAAACACTCTGACTTAACGGGATTCGTGTCGATTAACAATTAACCTTGGCACAAATCCTTTCCACGATGGGCGGTACACGTCCATTGATACTATTGCTGTGCCTCACGTTGATAGGATGTAGGATAGGACACAGAAAATAGATAATAATTTTAATTCTAATTGAGGAATTCTTTTAGATTTTGGAAGAGGGAGGAGAAGTTTGATTATTTTTACTTTTTTTATGTTTAAATATTTGTTTCGTGATTTGATTTTTGAAAGAAGAGAAGGTTCGAGCACTATTCGAGGACGAATGAAGAAATACAATTTAACTTTTTAGCCAAGATTTGAATACCTTGAATCGAAAAATGAAACGAAGAACCTTAAAATCTGAATTTAGCTTATTGCTATATATTCTTACGTATTTTCTATCTTTCAAGAAATATATCCATTATGTAATGTAAAAGAATATAATTTTTTTTCATGGTCGGATAAAAGAAGAGGAAATATAAAAAAATAATGATAATATTTTGAATTAAAAGAAATAAAATTATACAGTACAAGGATATAATGAAAATAAATATCTCTCGTTGCGGAAGATTAAGAGAAATTCAAGATACGAACGAAATAATAATAATATTGGAAATTGAAGGGAATGAAACTCTGGTCCATAAAGGGTTACAGAAGGTGAAAGGGCGAGCATAGATCAAACAGTGGTATAATATTGAAGATTGGAGAAGAGCATGAGCATAATAAAAACTTTAATCGAAACTTCACAAAGAGAAAATTAAATTGGCAGCTGGGTATTGAAAAACGATATGAAAGAGAATATAGAATCAACGGACAACTTCTACAAATATTTTAAAACAAGAAATAAAAAAAAATTAATAATTTAACGAGAAATAAAGAATTCGAAAAACTTGACATGATAATTAAAAAAGAAAAAAAAAGAAAGAAACGAACGTAATATTCTATGCAAAAAAATATCAATCAATAAAAGACATTTAAACTTTAAATAACATTAGAATAGACAATAAAATAACAGTAGAAGTTCGTTTATTTTATCTGGAAACAATTTAGTTCTTATAACCAAATCGTTCCTATAATAAAAATCCATTTTCTATTCATCATCAATGATCGATACAAACAAAGCCAATAAGTTACATTCTCTGAAAATAACTTATATAATATACAAATTTTCTTTATTGTTTTAATATTCGATTGATCGATCAATCAACTACTTTCGTAATTAATATTTCACCAGTTTGTCGAGTGATTTTCTATTGATTAAAAACGTTTAAACGTTAAACATATTTTTGAACTATACCTAAATTGTTCTCAGAAATGTGTCCTATACATATGCGTTTACATCAAATCTGATGTAAATCTTATAAATGGAGCAACAACAAAAATTTCCTACTTCGTAAAATCTCGTTTCAAGTACGACTACGAAAATTTTCAATGATACAAATGAACTTTTACCAGTATTTCTTATAATACACACGCAAAAACGAGCATTAAGACGCTCGAAAGAAATGATGAAGGCGCGAATAAAAGCTGACGACGACAAGCAACAAAAGGAAGAGTTTCAAGCCACGAGTAAAAAACAAATCGAAACGAAAAATGGAAAGCAAGAATCTCTACTTACTCTTTCTTCGCGAGAGAGAAAGAGAGAACAAAGCAACAAAAAGGAGGACATCCGATTTTCCAGGATCACGAGTCGCGGTTACAAGGACACTCCTGAGCTACGGTTAGATTACAATTTTCGTTGATTGCGCGGATCCTGAGGGATTGTTAAAGTTCTCGAGACAAAGGGAAGAAAACGACGTGGACTCGCAAGGACAACGTGGAAGGAGAGAAAGACGAAATTTCGGAGACATTTCGCGAGAGGAAAAATGATGAGGAAGAAGGATCGTTTTCTCTCTCTCTCTCTTTTTCTTCTTGGAGGCTTTAAAGGCACCAGAAAAGCGTTGAAAAGAGACGAGCGGTGTCTTTGTGCATGGAGAAGGTGACAATGGAGGAAGGGAGGAATCTCTGAGCGATTACGCGATTCATGGCCGCGAGAGAATCGAATTAACGAGAAATTAATAAATCTGTCTCAAGGCCGATCTGTCTAACCTGTTCGTTCTAACCGAAATCCGTCGATTAAATCGAAGGATTTCCACTAGAAACTTGGTGTCCATCCGTGGATTCGATTATCGATGCCGACGTTGGGTGTGATTCGATTTTGAACAGTTCATTTTGAAAGTTTGAATCGATCTATTATCGTTCATTTTGTTGCCGCGCTACTACGATTAGAATTAATTTACATTGGGAATATATTTCTATGCAAATTTGATTTCTTGCTGCTCGAGTCGAGAGAGATTTCTTTCGTGTGGATTTTGCGTGTTGATATATCGGATAATTATTGTGAGAAAATGAATGAAAGGAATTTTTAAGTTTAGAATTTTAATTGGAATTTTAATCGAGGAATTTATCAGATTATTCTTATCTTAAATTTAAGATCTGTTCATTCTATTTTGAAGCAGAATCTTGAGAATGAATATTAAACGTGCGAGTGAAAGATAAGCTTCGAGTATAGTTCCATATAGGTTTGTACGAATGGATTGTATTTCAAATAGATAATGGACGAAAGATTTTGATTAGAAGACTTCGATTTATTATACGCTCTTATAGATTCGTGTAACTATTCTATTAAGGTGAATAGCGAGATGGGATATGTCTTGACAAAGGGTTTAATTCTGACTTCATTCTGATTCGATAGTGATCGACAGAGCTTTGGAAGTAAGTGACGATCAAGATGACGAAAGTATTGATTAAAAGTATAGGTTAGGATAAAATTTTTATTTATTTTGGTTAAATATAATTTTATATTTCATAATTAAACTTCTGTGAAATTTTTTTCGAGAAAAAAAAGATACTTTGGCCAATTTTTCACAAAAACAGTATCAAAGAAACCTTCAAGTTTCCATATTGAAAAAATATTGTTCATCAAGATTGAATATTCATCTTTCTTCTACTTATATAATAAAATATAATAGCAACATTGCTGCAAACTTGCCTGCTCAATGTAAATGGAAAGTTTCCAAGAGAAAGATCACTTTAAATTTTTTCCAAATATAAAGTGTTTGCACAATGTGCCTTGCGTAAAAACGCTATAAATTACATTCAATGAATGTATTTGCTTGTTTATATTTGCAAATTATTTGAATTACTTTTTGTCAAACCGAAATTCTATCGCACAATAATAGACTTCTTCTTCCCAGACTCGAGCAACTTTGGTATTATGTAAATATCGAGAGAGCAAGTACTTTGTGCAAATATTTCCTCTTATCTATATTATACTATAAAAATAAAGGGTAAACAAAACAAATATCCTCTGGTTGGCAAGTAACTTTCGTCCTCAAATCAAGACCTAATTTTCTAACCTAAATTTTTATTCATCATTATCAAACACTTTCTTATCATTGTATCTTTCATTCCATCACAAATCCATAAAAACAATTTCAATTTCTTTACATAAAAATTTCATAGACAATGAATTATTAAACTTAATTCATAAGCCTGATTCCATTGCAATTTTCTTATTTCTCTATCTCACATCGATAAACACTATCTTTCATTCTTCGATAAACAGAGAGATACTTTTTATAATTAAACTGTATCACAATTTTATATCTTATCATCTTATCATCATTATCAACAAAATATTCGACAAGTTATTAAATCACAGTTTCAACAAGTTTAAAAAAAAACACTTTATAATTAAGTACCATCACAATTTTCTTATATCTAATAATGGTAATTGCAATTACAGACATGTCTCTCATCACATTTCCATTAACAACGACAAAATTAATATTGACAATATGAAAAATAAAAAAGAAAGAGGGAGAGAGAGAGAGGTCCAATTATAAATTGAAATAAAGTTTAATCGAAATGAGCAAAGAGGAAATGACCCCCATTTAAGAGTCCAATTAATTAGTCGTACCATTTAGTCCGAATCGAAGAAGGCCTTTTAGCAGAGGTACGGCTCGTTAAACTCGTCTACGTGCAATGAACGGATTCTTGCACCAACACTTTCCACGGTATTCAACAATCAATGCTATCGTCATCGAATCGAAAAACGATTAAAAGTTAATACTTTTTATTTTAGCGTTTGAGCGCGAACAAAAATTGAAAGAGATTTATTTCTTTTTTATTTCCTTGAAATTGAGTAGCATAGTTTGACTATGGTCTTGGGATAGTTAAAGATGCAACTACTGAAAATTTTACGTGCCGGAACACGTAAAATTTGTGGGATCTTTGGAGATGCATAACTCGAGAACGAGTTTCCATTTTACCATGAATTTCTTGCGAGTTAATACCTCGCAATGCAATAAACTAGGATGATATAGTTGTAGTTTTATTGTGAAGGAAACTTGGTACTTTGTAGAGATGTACTAGATTTTATTGCGCGATGCAGAGCAGTGCACCCTTCTGACAAGTTTCGCAGCATTTTTAAACGAGTCTGTACAATCTCTGGTTCCGTTTAAAATTTTAAACAATCGATAGAGAAAAAATTGATCAAATACTTAAATAAAACACGCAATATTTTAATTTACATAAGAATTAAAGCAAAATGATCGAAAGATATGACCGATTTAATTAAATATTTGAAATGATAATAAATTAATTTCTATAAAGAAAAAAAGAACAAATTTTTCAAACATTTGAGAATAAATATTCATTGTAAATTTCCTCGAAATTCCAGCAAAGTTCGCTTTTCAATTTGAAATAAAATCCTCGCGCATTCTTCGATTCGAAGATCGAGTCGAGTTCAGTTCACAGGAAGAGGCAAACTATTTCACTTTCCTCGTTATTTAACAAGATCGTTCGGTTTTCTGGGGTGAAACTAGATGCTCGATTTAAACAAGAGGTAGCAGGGATTCCATCGATATCTTTCCGCTGCGAGGTGCAAGGAACGTGCAGTTGTACAATATCTCGCCCTGGAATTTTCACCAACTGAACTCCGTGACCTCGATACTCCATTTTCCCGCGGAAATTGCGAAAAAAGCGGAGAACGCTCTCCCCCACTTGTAACCAGGAAATATTACGTTGGATTGAACGTGGCGAGGGTTCGACATTTGAAAAATTCTTGATGGCGAAACGAAGCCTGAGAAAATAGTTTGATCTTGCGGCTCTGAATTTCAATAAAGATTGAAGTAGAGAGAGAGAGAGGGGGGAGGAGAAAGATTTTAATATAATTAAATTTTTTAATATAACGCGTGATAATTATATTGTATTACTTCTTAGAAATTTCTCTTTCGTTTTTTACCGATATTGACAAAATTATGTTCGAAGAAAATTGAAATTATTCATTTCTTTATGTTATTTTTCTTACGATAATTTCTCTCGATATCTATTTCGCATTTATATTCGATCGAATGAAGAGGAGGGCTGTCTACGAGAATCCAGCAAATTATCTTCGACGAGCAAGGTCGGAGGTACAATTTTTCTCCGCGCGTAAAACAGCGTTGCACGTGTATTTCCTTTTGTTTCTTTCCTTTCTCTTCCCCCTTTGAAACCAACCCTCCCTGAAGGAGAGAACCGAACGGAGAACCACCAGTGCAACGAAGCGAAATCTTTTGAGGGGGTGAAATAACGAAGGAAGCTTCTCCATCGACGGATGCATTTCTGAAAAAACGCCGTTCTTTCTTTCTTTCTTTCTTTCGTGGTGAGAAATAATTTCATGAAATCGTGCAGGAAGTTTGGATTACAGATGGAAGTTCGAGATGTTTTTTTCTTCTTTCTTTGCTTATCGAACCGAGAATATGGATGCATATATAGTGATAAAAAAAGGAGGGAAAAATATATGATTACTTATACGATCCGCAATTTCATTACGCCATTGATCGATGAATTGGCTGGAGCGCAAGGATAAAGTTCTGTTCTCTCGGATTCTCGTGTCTGCCAATTTTTCATCTCCAAATTTTTATGCTTCAAAGCATCGAACGACTCTCTTCCCTCTAATTAACTGGATTTTGTAGCGTTCTCGAAGGTACGATATTTTTAACGGTCGGATTGGCACATCGAATGGGATGAAGATTATGAAAAGAAATCGAAATGGAAATAATTTGTGATCAAAACAAGAAACGTTAGTTAAACGTTATTAGAAGGGGAATTAGGTAATTTATCCGCGTGCATCGAGCGAAATTATTATTATTATTATTATTCATCCCTCGTATCACCATCAGTTCCCCTCATACGTTATGGTAATTCGAACTATTTTCGATTGAATTCATTAGCGAAGCCGTGTCAGATCGTTCGAAACATAGCCAGCTTTAATGACGATGAATTATTCCTAGCCACGCAAAATCTCGTTCGAAATTACATTTCCGATAATTATAAAAATTAACAGGCTCGTAACTCAGAGAATAAATCCAAGTTGACGAAATTACGTTGGAAAAATTATCGCTTACCGTATACAACGTTGATATAAAATACCAACTCGTAAATTTTAATAAAATTTAGAGAAAAAATAGAATAACACTTTTCAACATTTTCGAAGAGCGAAAGCTCTTAAACTCCCCTTATCGCGATTTCGCAATGAAATACCGTGGAATACCCTGTATCATTTATTATGCATCCATAACAAGTACCGGTTACCTCATCAGCTGCTGAGGTAATTCTATTGCATCCTCTGTATGCACAACATAATGGCCGCCCGTGCACAGCGATAGCCGTTCAACGGCCGCCATAATGGGCATCGGTACTCGAAGATAAGGCCGCCATTATGGTTCCAGCACGGTGGAAACCAACGTTTCCACTCATTTTTCCTTTAAACGAATAATATTTTATTCCACCTGCGATCATCGAAATCTGCGAGGGGATTTTTTTTCAATTTTTACGATCGGTAAAAATTTCTGCTTCGATGGAGAGTGAAAAAAAAAAGGGTCAAGGACAAGGGTCGATGAAAAAGGAGAAGAAGGAGGAAGAAAAAAAAGAAGGAATGGGATGGAGAAAAAAGGGACGTCCGCTCTTTTTCTTTTTTTCCCTTTTTCGTTTCCTTTTTTCCCTTCTTCCTGTTTCGACGCCATTCCTTCGCTTTCCCCCTTTGTCCGCTTTATTCCGTTCGAGAAATATCCCGTTCGAGCGCCTCGTCCCACAGTGTATTCTTCGAACACACGTTTCTCTTATGGGCGAAATTCAATTTGCCTTTTTCCATCCCCGGGAAATGGAGAACCGTTGTTCGAAACACGTTGCGGGTCCAAGGAACAATGCAAAGACCGAAGATATTATTCGTTATCTGCTTTATTTTGTACCGATCTTCGTTCAAATTTTGATTTCTCTCATCATTTAGAATTCGTTAACTTAGAATTCATAGAATCTAAGGATTTAATAAGAAGAAAATTCGTTCAAATAAATACAAACATGTCATTGATATTCGTTTAATCAGGAAAGCGACGGCAAATCTTCGTCTGATGTTCTCTGGATTTTCTTTGAGAACAGCGATTTCTTCGGTTTTAACGCGGTTATTGTTAATATTTCAAAGAACAATTTGTTAGGAAAGCTATGGCAAATTTTCGTTTGATGTTCTTCGAATTTCCTTTGAAAATACCGATTTCTTCGTTTTAACGCGGTTATTATTAATATTTAAAGAAGAACAATTTGTTAGGAAAGCAGAAGATGGCGAATCTTCGTTTGATGTTCTTTGAAAATAGCGATTTCCTCGGTTTATAACGCGGATTATTGTTAATATTTATCTAAGAAGAACAATTCGTTTGAATAACTAAACGTATCGTAGACATTTATAGCACATATTCTTTGGATTTTACTTGATTTCTTCACATTGTTTTTAACACGATTCATGCCCACTCTTTGTGCGCAGTTTCGACGTATAGTGTACAATAGTGTATATTTCTCTCTGTTCTCTTTAACGGGAATTTTGATTTGGCATTCTTTGTTCCACGAATATTATTTATTGCCACGATATTTCATCGCGTTTCTATATTCCGGGTTTCGTTGAACGGGCCGATTTCTCAAAATTATTTATCATTGAAACGGTTGATATTTTATTCACATCGTTCGTGCGGTTGCTCCTCGTGCAATTTGAATGAAGTCAACGTTACTTAATCAGCTAAATGTTTCCAAATGACCCGGCCAACAACGAGTGAATGCAAGTCCATTTAAATTATTCCCAGGCTTTAAGCAACGCGTGAAAGCAATGCTTCTGGCGAATGAAATCGTCTGATTATTTCATGAGTTTTCGAGTTTTCGATTATATCGCGCTCGCGGAGGCTCGATCAACGATCCGCGGTTTTATCATCGGGAAACGATGCGAAAACTTTCTGTTTAATTTACGTCCCAATTTCGTTTCGAAATCGAACCTTTAATTTCATTGCCGATCGTCACGCCACCAACCACGCTTCTTTTTCCATTCACGCCCCAATTTCCGCGAGCGGAAAAATTTAATAAACATACAAAATACTTCGCCCGTGTCGAGAGATAATTAAAAGGATAACGTTTACAATGTAACGAATAAAGGGATGAAAATAAATAAAATGAGGCGAGATGTTTTTCGAATTTACATTTGGCCGATTAAACATTTCTCAAATGTTTAAATTATCCATTTCCAATCGATTTCAAATCTTTTATCGATGCCAATTAAAACGGTTAACGATAAAAAATATTTCTCAATTGTCAACCAGAGAAATTTTTCGTCATACGCGAATATCTTTGAAGACAATTTTCCAGATATTTAAACTGGATGAAAGAGAAAGTTCTGAATGATACATAATATAATTCACGAATTAAAAAACGAAACTTCGTCTTTCGAAATCTTTTGAATATTTTCCAAAGAGAATTTCCAAATATTTAAATTATTCCGATTTCCAACAATCGAGAATTTAATAATGTACTATAAAAGAGAAAATTTTGAATAATACACTATGAAAATCGCAAAAATATTTAATCCACTAACCAATTTCCAAAGATTCTAAAAATCTTTCATCGATATTCAACCATCGAATCAATTACTACTAAAAATTTCGAGTGATACGAACTATAAAAAGAAAAAGAGAAGAAGAAAAAATTACAAACAAATTACTCGATTATTTAAAATTTCCTTTTTCCACAGAATCGAATCTCGATTTTTTTTTTCCATAGTCGCGATAATTAAAAAATGTGTTATGGGCGATGCTCGTTAAGGGTAGTTCTCGCATCTGTCCAACTAGAAGAAAATAATTAAACGATACGTATCAAAAGCCGCTGGAAACGAGCCTGAATTGTTCGACGAAAACCACTCCACGATAAACATTTTACTCCCGACGGAGTACAATGACGGAGCGATACGTACGTCCGAGCGTTACGACAAGTTTAACGAGAGAGATAAAAATACACGAATGTACAGCACTGATTGATGCAACGTTTCTTCCTTTCGTTTTTTTTTTTTTTTTCCTTTTCTTTTCTTTTCTTCTTTTCGTTTCGTATCGATTCAGCAATTTACAAAAAACTCGATTCGGCAAGCTTGGAAGGAAAATGGAAGAAATTCTTTGACACAAAAAGTGGAATGGTTTCGTCTCGATTTGGAATTTGGTTGAAGTGACGATTGAACGATGAATTTCGTATCGTGTAATCGAGACATTTATTTCGAATTTTTGATCACATTGTGGAGAATGGAAAGTCGTTTGATGCATAAAGTTGTGGAATTAGGATTGAACGTTTATCGAGTTTTTATTTTTGTTCGTGGAAGTAAATGGAAGATTCTTTGATATACAAGGTTGTAGATTGAGAGAACTTTTAATTATTAACGATAAAATGTCTTGTAGTTCAAGTACAATGTTACGCAATATTGGATATAAATAAATATCCAATAAGAATGATAATAAATTTGTATTATTAAACGTAACACGGCAATGAAATATTAATTAGCAATTACGGGGAACAATAACGATAATTTCGCCAACTTTTCATTTTATTATTTTATCCGGACGTTAAAATTATACATGCAGCTGGAAATTGTGCTTACATTTGCTATTAAATCCATAATATTTTAATTATAAATATTATCGAAAATATTGGATATCTGACTCATATAACGGAATATTTTCAGAAACAGAATGAAAATTTGAAATTTTAATCAAGAAAATCTTAAAAAAAAAAAATCTCCATTAAAAAATTAATAAAATTCAATCGAATATTCTCATAAAAATTCTTCGTTCTCCTTCTTCATCATTTCGAAGAATTTAATTTTAAAACTCGAGCCTTCTCAAATTCATATACAAAAATCCATAAAAATTCTTATTCCCGAATCATCGTTGATGAATCACTGTTAAACACAGTTTCCATTATTCAAATTTTTGTCGAAAATCGACGAGGAGAGAAAAATTAAATAAAAAAAAAAAAAAAGGAAAAAGAAGAAAAATCACGTATCCGTTCCAGTAGCAAGCTTGATCACATCGGGTTTCATACAAAGTCGTGTACGAGCATCCAGACGTGCTGCGGCGGATTTAATAATGAGCACAAAGGCTGCGGTCGGTTGCAGCAGCATCGCCATATTGATTTCGCGCGGGATACCAGTTTGGATTTTAAGCAGAAACGCACGAACGACTCCGCCTCCGCGTCATCCACTCGGACGTTGAATATTAATGTTTGAAATCGTGCAGGAAATTATGTTACCACGGACCTACCCCTCACCGATTTCAATCTAGTGACCATTCTCACTCAATTTCTAATTGTTCACCGGAACTATGGATCGATCGAAGGTATGATCTTCAATGATCGAGGATGATAGTATAAAATGTACGATGGATAAACGAAGATGTGGAAAACACGAAGAGAATTTAGTGACGACTCTCACTCGATTTTTAATTCATCAGAACGATGGATCGATCGAAGGTATGATCTTCAATGATCGAGGATGACGACAGTATAAAATGTACAACGGATAAACGAAGACGTGGAAAACACGAAGAGAATCTAATGACGACTCTCACTCGATTTTTAATTCATCAGAACGATGGATCGAAGGTATGATCTTCAATGATCGAGGATGACAGTATAAAATGTACGACGGATAAACGAAGATGTGGAAAATACGCTCCATGTGATAAAGACGATAAGAGAATGCGTGCTTATATAAGGGAAAAATAGTCTACGTTTTGTGTGATGAGGACGATGAAGAGAATGCATTGTGGATAAATGAATAAATGAAAAGCGTGAAGCGTATATGATGAAGAGAAATGTATAAGTAAAGAGGTATTATAATTTAAGGTAATTTTTTTGTATACAAATTTTAGGACTTTCGAGTAGGACATTAATAATGCCCAGTTTTTCAGAGAAATAGGAAGATCTTTTTTGTGGTAACATTTATATTTCCATACGATGTTTGGTATGGAATGGATGGTATAATTAAGTAGGATAATTAGGAAGGTAAATCCGTATGCATTCGATTCTTAAAGTGATTAATAGTTGGATATCAATTTGATAAAAGTTTAGTAAATTAATCTGAGATCAACATTTTCAATAAATTTCTCTCTTCGTAAAATATATTTTCGTGTCTATTATTTTTTTCGAAGCGAATTGCCATTCGAATGCTTCCATTCTTTTTAAAAATATGTTTCAATTTGAATTTACAAAAAAAAAAAAAAAAACGAATTTTAAATATAGGTAAATATTTTTACATTTTGACTATCTACAATGTATTTGCAAAAAGCCTACAAACAATTTTATAATTTTAAAATCTAATGGAATTGTCCAATCGATAAAAAGAGAGCAATAAATATTCAAAAATTAATAGAAACGATCCTCTGTATTAAATCCGTCATAAATCAGAAATAAAATTTTGCACGGAATCGAGTGGTTCCTATTTTCCACAATTTCCAGTAATTTTCAAAACGTTTCAGCCGAATTATCTTTCGTTGTCAAACGTTCCGCCATTCTCAAAGAATGGAAACCAATAAAACACCAAATCTCGAACTATAGGCAACGGCATCGCAAAAACACAATTGCGTATACGAGCACCAAGAGCGACCAAAGTTTTAATCCCAATCTGCATGCTTCTCTCTCGATTCTCTTTTTTCACTCGTGAAATTATTTAATGATTCAACTGCGTTACATAGAGTCCATTTCTCTCTCTGGAACATGATTTCTCTTTTTTCCCCCTATTTTTTTTCTTCTTTATTTTTTTCCATTTCATGGCATGTGATTCGTTTCGAGAATTCAGAGGAAGAGAAAGGGAGAGAGAGAGAAAGAGAGATTTAAATCGAAATTCGTGACGACAGATGCGAAGAAAATTTTGAATTGTTAACGAATAATTGGGCGAAAGTTTTTCCTCAGTTTTTGATTTTCGTGGGATTTTTAATAATCGAATAAATTTCTATATTATTTTGCGCAAATGTGTGACGCGAATAAATTAATGAGATTGATTCGTCGTTGGTCCTCTGCTTTTAATCTTTTCTGGGCTGGCCGAGGAAATACGTCACGAGGAAAGGCCTTGGAAGGATCCGCCCTTGGAAACCACTGGATAGACGGTAACGAAGCGTTGCTTTTGGGTTTTTGGTCACGGTCTTTTGGACCACGATCCTTTAAATTTCGTGCCGACTTTGTTAAATAGCGGCGTGAAGTTAAATATGTGTGTTGGACTGTGTGCGCTTCGTCTAATATTTCACCGGGTCCGAGCAAGTTAAACAGAATGCTGAGCAAGAGTGACAAATTTTGTGTAATAATTTGCCTTTAGAATATTTCATCTTTGTAATTGTCATTTTAACGTGATTAAATTTTAATGGAATTTAATTACGATTATTTAAATAAATTTTCTCCCGTAATTTAACCTCTTTATTTAAAAAGTAAAAGTACAATAATGATTTTTAATTTTTTTGATTTTTACGTTCTTCAGAATTTCCTTCTTTTGAATTCTTTCTAAGATAAAATTCTAATTTCAAAACGATAAAAGAAAAATACCGAGTAAGATTAAAATTAGATCGATATCTCGTAAAAGGGAATTCGAGTAGAAATATCTGTTATTCTTTCCTTCTTTTTAATTAGCATCATAAAAATAAAACGAAGAAAATAAGAAATGCGAGTATTCGAATCACGATCGATTAAGAAACTTTGAAATGGAACCGAGCAAAGTTTCGAAGACACGGATAGTCTTGTCATGTATTTCAAGAATAAAAAAAAAAAAAAAAATTGTAGAATCAATAAGAACACAAAATTTCGTATATAAAAGAGGCTTGAAATCTTTATGAATAAAGTATGAATTCTCGATTTCATTCGAACAAACGCTACAGAGATAAGGAACAGAATCGTGTCATTCTACATTTTACATTTCAATTTGAAAAAAAGAAAAATCGATCGAAATTGAAATAAATTTCAAAAAACTTCCAAACACCTAGTTACATTCCTTTGAATTTAAAATATTCCAAGTAGTCGAAACATTTTCACGACGAAAAATCTATTTTTCATCGACGGAATAAAGGAGAAATTCCAGAAGTATTTTGTACAAGTAGTATAAGTGCAACTTTCATCGGACCTGTACAACAGTTTGGAAACATCGAGCCTTTCCAACTGTTTTACATTAAAAAAAATCGTTTCAAACTTTACACGGAGGAATGTTGTTGAATTATCAAACTTCACACTTACTATCGTTACCAACGAGATATTACTTTGAAAAAAACAAATCTGGATTCGATGTTTATAAAAGCGTAAATTTTTTCCCTTTTTTCTTTCTCCTCCTCCCCGTCGAACCTCGAATTACACCGATAACGCAATGAATGGTAAAAAACAAGTTTCTAATCGATCATAACGATACTATTCCTTTAACGAAACTTTCCTGACCCTCGAATCAACAAAACTCGAAACACTGGAGAAAGCTTACGAGCTTAATACTTCTTCGTGACTTTATGAAAGTAAAAAAAAAAAAAAAAAAAAATGTTCAATTATTAATACGATATTTTCACAAAGATATTTTCTATATAAAATGGATATTTGACCGATTTTGATTGACAAAACACAGTTTCTATGGTATATATTAACGATTCTTTTTTTATTGAAAATTATTTCTGTTTGGAGGCAGTTAAGAATAGTTTTTGGATTATTTTAAAAATCACTTGGGATTTTTATATGTATTTGTACATTAATATGGGAGGAAATTTGCGTTAATTTTTTTTTTAAAGAAATAATTTATAAATTTCAATTTTTTTAAAATGGCGATAAAATAGTAAAGAGAATTTTGAATTTAGATCGTATGTTATAGATTAATTTCTCGAAATTTTAGATATTAATCCTTCTCGTGAATCCTATTTATGACGTTTGATAAACTCTGAAAAGAATGATACTTGAGCTTAATCAGGTTAAAGAAGGAACACATCGTTCCTCTTATATTTATCTTACCTCTTATCCTCATTTGCATAATATTAATACTCCAACAGTCTACCAAACGTAGATCATACGGAAATCCCCTCAATTTATTCTACAAATTATCCATCATCCATATCCTCTCTACAGGAATAATTTATCTCTAAGATCACCATTTATCCAACTCGAATATTCATTTTATTTAACAAGAATTATATATAAATTATAGCGATTATTCGAGCTTAAAGTATCGAAAAAAAACATTTCATCTTATCGAAGATTTTCAAAATTATTCATCATCCATAAGAATAATTCGCTCGAATTTATTCAACGAGAAATCTCAAGTTTCCATCCCCTCCTAACAAATATCCCCTAATTTATTCTATAAATTTATTAAATTCATATCCATTCGTACTGTCTATATAAATAATTCAATTTAAGCAAAGTTATCCCTTTAATCCAAATTAAATATTCATTTTATTTAACAATTATTCCATCTCAAAGTGATTGAAGATAATCCAATGAAAAAGAAATTCTCATAATTTCATCCCCGTAACTAAACCGTAACACAAAGACCTTTATAATCATTCCATGAATTATCTGCCACTCATACCTTCCACGAAAAATAATACACTCTTCGCAAAATCCAGCTTAAATATTCACTCTATTTAACAATTATCCCATTTCACAGAAATGTTGAAGAAAACCCATCGAAAAAGTAATTCTTACAATCCCAAATCCTTTTCATTCCCTTTTCTACGAATCATCTACCCAGAAATAAAAATCCACCAAATTATACCCATTATTAACCAAAACTCGATTATTCACTTTATTTTAACAATTATTATTGCGTCTAAAAAAATATTCAAATTCCCACTGAAAAAAAAAAAAGGTAATTCTCGCATAATCTCAAGCGTTTCGCCCCTTCCCCGCTCCCTCCCATCGTTACGTGAAGAAAAATCACGTAACAGATCCAGCTACCATAATCACCCACCTAAAATTCCACCTCGTAACCGTGGATTAATTAAAGAACAAGCACAAGTGTCACCGTGGCCGGGATTACCCCCGTTTAATATTCAAACGATTCACCCGTATTCTCCCTTGGACCTTACAAGAACCGGCTCTAACCTAATTCCACGCCGAGATCCACCGATCCGCGAGGGAGGAGAATTCCAGGGAAAAGGGAGTCAACGCTCCGTGTGTGCGATCCTCGAATCAAACTTCTCCTTCCACCCCCTTGATCCAGATAAAAAAAAGTGTATTCTTCTTTTTCTGCTTTGATGACTGCCAAGGTGGCGCCATCGAACGGAATTGAATTCTCGATTTAAAAGAAAAAAGAAGGGAGGAACTTAAAAGAGATCTTGGGTGTAGATCGGTGGAGGGGAAGAATCGAGGAGTGGTGAACCGGAAATTGGCGGTCAGCCGGAACGACGGTTTCCAGGAAGCGTAGGGAGCTGTCAATACGGAATTGTTCTTCAATCACGATTATGCATGGCTTGTTTCAAAGGGACGATCGGATTCTTCGACGTTTTGGGAGACCGATGAAAGATTTCGAACGAAAATAAAGGTATCAATGGTATCATGTTTTTGGGTTTTGGATGTGTTTCAAGGAAGGAAAATTTGGGTTTTCGTGTTTCTTTCTTTATATTGATCAAAAAAAGGATGTATTATCGTAGTTTTATTGAACCAACTGAGTTTTGGATACGTTTCAGGAGGACGATTGCATTCTTTCATGCGTTTTTGAAGATTAAAGAATTTCGTTGGATATCGAATAGAAAATATCGTTTTTTTGGTTTTGGATCCGTTTCAATTGACTTCTTTGATGTGTTTTTGGAAATTTTGAAATGTTTGGTTCGAAGATATTTTATTCGTCATTAGATTGTGATTTATTTTAATATATTTTTGTAGTTTAATCTTTTATTGCATTATTAAATGTTATATTTATGAATTTCGTTTCAATCGGAATAAATATTTGTTTTCATAACGTAGTTTTCTTTATTTAAGAACGATAAATCCTGGGTTATGGAAATAACTTCTCGTTATTCCGTTCACCTAGAGGTGAATAAGATAATACGATAATTGTATTGAACTTAACAAAGGATTGTTATTGAACATAACAGAATCTTTGATAATACGGCAAATACATCAATTATAATCATCGTCGAATTTACTGTTAAAATTAACCTACTGATAAACGAATGGTGATTAAATCACAGGATTGAATTCGATTTGCGAATATATACGAACAGTTTTAACTGCAAAATGCATTCAAAACTCGAGTAAAACGAAGAATATGAATTTATGAATATCTATTAACAAGAACTATAATTAATACATTGGTTAATGTTACAGAATACAAAAAAATTTGCAAAGCTCTAAAAGCTCTTTTCTATTAACAAAAAGCCTATAGCCATCGTTGAAATTAATCGACGTTACGGAATAGAAAATTTGAATACAAAGTCGTGATTTCTAATACACCGAGGTTAATTTGTATGCAGAGTATCCACGATATCTTTACTGGTCCAGCATTTTCAAGAATTCACTTAACATGCCTGAGTTAGCCTCCAGAATAAAAGGATCGATGAATGTTTGCGCGCCTCAAAGGATCAAACAGCTGTGCCTTAAGCGACTCGGCTTCACGTATTAGATTTGCAGGGTCAGGTAGAAGGTGAATAGTAGAGGGATTCTACTGTACAGCACGTTGTATTAGCTGGGCATTATTACCGTACATTCGAAACGGATTATCCACCGAGACGAGATCGATAACTCAAGATGGATCTGATTTTTTTTTTGTAATATCATCATCGTTGCATAATGATACGTAATATTTACAACAAATCCATGGAGATAATATATATTTTCTCTTCGTTGAATGTAATTGAAGTATTTGAGATACTACATATTGTAATATTAGTGTTAAGACATGGTGAACGTAGGATGATGTTGTCGTTTTTAAGAGAATTTAATTTCGAAGACTCTTCGCATTGTATATTTGTTAAAAACGATTTGACGTAGCTGAAATATCAACGTGATCTTGGAACTTGAGATGATATTTTCCAGCCATGCCAATTTCAACGACAATCAACATCATCCTACTTGAGAAGAATTATTGTAAAATATTTTTTAGTTTCTTAGCAACATTCTGTAGATGGCGTAGCTCCTCAGTCTTATTCTAAGAATTTTCTTTAGATCTTGAGGATGTTGCTCAATCAGAGGATTGGTCGCTCAATCAGCAGGCTTTAGAGGGTATAAGTGAGAGAACTTTTTGAATTTCAAAACTCTTTGAATCTTAGAATTCTTTCAAAATCAGAACTTTAGAACTGTTTGAACCTTGGAACTCTTTCAACTTTAGAACTGTTTGAACTTTGGAACTCTTTCAAAATCAGAATTTTAGAACCTTGTAAATTTAGTAAATCTTCATTAGCATACTTTTTTAAAATGGAACTTGTTATCAGCCAACATTGTAATAAAAGATAGTTATCTGTATGAAATAAACAATGATTTTTAATATAGAAAGATTCTATAAATATGAAAAAACTGAAACAAAATAGAAATCTTCACTCTTCTAGAAATAAATGGTATTATTTATTTAAATTTATTCCTTCTATTATTATAATCATAACAACTATTGTCGATCCTTCCTTACTCCACTTACTTATTACAAGGACATTTAAAAATTCTATCGAACCATCTCTCCTTTCTTCAAATCTCATAAAAATTCATCACCATAAATTTTCCAATACCGAACCTCCGATTCTTATTATTCAGTATCCAACCAACATAAATATTCCACCTTTCTTCTTCAAACTCCACTTTCCCAATCATTTATTCATTCCTTCGAACCACCTTCTTATACGCTAGATCTTCGAATCAAACGTTCGAATTCGATTAAGTTCTCTTCTTCCTATAAATGATAATCTTTCAAGACTGAAAGATTGCGACGATACTCGAAGAAACGGCGACGCGTTTACGAACGAATCAATAGAATCTCGTGACGACGAGCGAGGTGTGATAAACACGTTTGTATCAACCAGAGAGCCACGAGTTATTTGTTCATCCAATGCTAATCTGCCGGCACTTTCGACATTATGAATTTTATGACAGAACACTGTTACAGTCTTTTGAATTCGATTTACCTCCTTCTCCTTTTCGACGATTCTTTGTAGCTTCATTTCAAGAAACGAGATGATAAAGAGTTTTGATTTTTGATTCGAATTTATTCTGACTCGAGTGAAAAATTATTCGAATGTAAATCGTTTAATTTTATCACGTTAAATAAAATTATCTCTCTGTAATCGAAAAATTTTTTAAAATCACTGTTTTTACAGTATTTTAATTAAAATTATATGTGTGTATATATATACATGTATACACGTTTTTACTAATATTTTATAAATGCCGTGAAACGATGAAAATCAAGGAAAATTGTAACTTGTAAAAATAAATTATTTAACAAACAAATTCATACGCGCAATTTATTTTCGCGTTTCCAACAATAAATGCAACATATTGCGATTCCAATAAACTAGCCTCCTCCGCATATACTTTCTCTTCCATTAATTCAAACTTGTTCGGTTCAACTTACAAAATGGGTTGCTAGATTAAACTTCCTTAAAACTTTGATAATCAATCTTATCCTATCCCATGCACACACTGTACTCCCATTCTAAAATATTCTAAATGTCATAATACATAATAAGCATACGTATACTAACAATACCACCATACTCGAATAAAAACTATTATTTCCAACTACTCTAGGCTAAAATATTTTACACGTACATAAAATAATAATAATAAAAAAAATACACTTCCAATCTTCTTAAATGCTCTCTTCTCAAAAGAAAGTCTATTAAAAATCGTTGATAGACCCAAAAATATTTATGCAAACAATATAAAAAGAAAAACTGTATCAAAACTCGTCCGAATTTGCATACGAACCAATCCTCGTCGCGCAATGCATCTCATTCCATCAGGGCTCGTTAGAAGCGAGGAAATCCACTGTTTGAAAGCTCACTGTTCGTTTCACGTGCGTTCCCGAGATATCGTCGTTTAAACCGGATCGTAATTTTTAATGCTCCCTCCTATCTCTGTCTCGCTTCCGCGCTCGCATCTCTCGCTCTCACTCATCGTCACTGACCCATCTCAAATATGCGTCGCGTGCGCTGACACTCGTCGTTCTTTTTTCATTATTACTACGCGCCACGTATCCATTTCAAGAAAAAGGAAATAGGCCACGTCGTTTAGCGTGGAACATGCTCATTTTATGCGAAGTTTCAAGTTTTGTAAATATTGTAAATTGGAAAGTAATCGAGATGAAACAAAGTAATTTTATAATGTATGTATATTTCTGTGTTATTTGATATTTCAGAGATTGAATTATTTTGGTAAATGATGATTAAAATTAAATTTAAAATTTGAGAATTTATCATTGATGGGTTTTAATATGAAATTTGAAGTTTTGTAAATTGGGAATTGCGATATTGAAATAATATAAAGTGGACATAATTTCTGATGTCTTTTGAGACTTAATTGTTTTTTATTGGAGAACTTATTGTTTTTAAAGTGAAGTTTTAGAATGATTTTGAATGATTGAAGGGTATTACTGGAATTTGTGTGTATAATAAATTGTAATTCGATGGAAAATATTTTGGCTGTGCTCGTGAAAGGTGTCCGAGGAATTAGGTTATTTCGTGTGGAATTCTGAATCAAGTAGCTTCGTAAAAAAAGCAAATTAGATTCTTGTCAAATTATTTTTCAAAATAAGATTTCAAACGTAATGCCATAAATTTTTCTTTGCTTATTTTTCAACACTTAAGACAAGAAATTAACCAAGACCTCCAAGACATAACAGCAACTTTTTATCCCATTCCAACATTTCCTTAAGCTAAACCGTTGCACAATCCCATGTGTTCCAAAAGAAACTTCATAAATCGCGGACGATTTCTCTCGACTCTCTGACATTCGAATTTCATCGAGCCGATAAAAAACGAGGGAAACAAACGCACGGAGGATACGAAGGAACGAGATAATGCTTTTGGTTGAAAAAGAAATGGTGAACGAAATCCATAATGGTTAATAATTTCCAACCATCAACCTTTCATCTACGATTCGAGCTAAAAGAAACGTTCAGAATAATATAACTACGAATAGAGTTGCTACGAAAATAAGAGATAACAAACGAGAGAAAAAGTGAATAGACATGCAATAAAAATGGGCAAGGAGAAAAAGAAAATAATCACGATGTCTCTATTCAACATGTATACGTATGTATACATCCTCAACTTTTATGATCGTTTTCATTCTTCTTCGCATTGTCTGAAAATAAAGTTCACGAACGCGTGGCAACGTTTGCACAAGATGCAAAAATTGAAGGAACGTTTGGAAAAAAATAGAAAATATCTTTTCGAAACGAAATTACAATGATCCACGTTTTAAATGGTTGTTACTTAATGTTATTATTCTTTTATTCTCCTCGAATGGAGAAAAGGGAAAATTCAAAAATTGAAAAATGCTTTTGATTAAGCATGGATAACTTGTGCAACATGGTTATTTTACGTAAAGGAAAATAGAATTACGTCGAACAATATTTCCAAGTCGTAATGGCAATGAAATTCAATTTCGTTTGGGAATGGTGAAGTAACTTTTGTCTAAGGTATCCCTTCCTTTCACGATTTAAAGAATTTTGAAATTGTTGTCGCAAGAGGAGGAAACTTTTTAAGTTAATTTCCCCGTCTGTGTATAGGAGTACGCTCGTTCAGCGTTCAATATGAACCAACTTAGTTCATTTAATAAATTCAAATTTCAAAGCCCTTGAAAAAGATGAAAGTTTAACTAACGAAGAAAGAATTTTTTCTTATGATATTATAAAAAGAAATGATTATCAATTAATTATTAACGATGAAATTATATTAAAATCAGTCTAATAATTCTCAGGTTCATAAAAAGTGTTTACATGAAGGATCACAAATCATGGAAATTATTTTGAGAAATTAATTTGAGATATAACTTATACTAAATAACTAATTTAAAATAACATGAAATTATACGATAATTCCATTTTCTATCGATTAGACGTCATTATGATTGCATTTCAAGCATTTGTGTAAAAACAATGAGAAATAGACTTTGAATTTCGATCGAAAATAAGAATTTCCATAAAAGACAAGAAAGAAAAAAATAGAAACCAAAAACTTTACATCAAAAACATTATTCAAACAACTTATGTTAACGAAGGAGCATAATAAAGATTTTTTCAAAATTCAACGATTACAATTTGCGAAACCGAATTTCGCAATATTTCGTAAGCCAATCTCCCTCGAACAAACATCGATGGTCAACAGACGGCGAAACGAGTTTCTCAAATATCCCCAGAGGGATGTCCCCTGCCATCGTCCTTCTTTCTTCTCGTTTCGAAATGATTCCAGCCATGATCTTTCTTTCGGCACGTAGCATTGAATCGAGAGAAGGTTCAGAGGTAACTCGTCGACCTTGAAATCTAAGGACCAGAATAGCGCGGATCTAATCCCAGGAACGAGCGAATATAAGGATATTTTAATTTCGAAACGACTTGCCACTTGCCACTTCTTTCTTCGTTCGAAGAAAGAAGAGGGCGATAATCTCGACGTGAAAACTCGAAAAGTCTTTTTCGGCTTATCACGAGCCCCTGTCCGATCGAGTGTTCTGTATTCGAGGGACGTTTTTTCGATAGGATTGAAGCAGATCGGTCGTGAAATCACGTTTGAGTTATGATATATCGAAGAGGCAAAGACCAAATTTCCTCTGCTCGTGGCTCGTGGCAGGCTCGGCGGGCTGACAAATGATAATGTGGCTTGTCGACTCACTCTTGCCGGCCAATAGTCGGGCAAATTGTCCGGGTGAATTTGACGTTCGATTAAATTTTGTTCGATCTTTTTTTTTTTATAAATAAGAAATTTATTTTAAATGATGATTTTTATTCTCTGCTACTTATTTATTATATATGCAATTATTGAACATTATTCACACGGAATGCGTTTCTTAGAATTCGTATCGAGTTTTGGGTCGAGCATGAAAAATCCTACAGAATTACAGATTTTGATCATTCTTTAAATTGTAAATAATAAAATACAGGATCAGATCGAAATTACATCGTAACTTTTAAATCTTATCCTCCAATACTCTACGATAATTATTCAAAACACTCTCTCTCTCATCATTCCAAAGAATAATCTCTCAAATGCTTCTACCAAACCCGTATCATCCACTTAATTTCCTCGCATTATTCACCATTAAACCAGTAAACCCTCCCTCAACCACGATTATCCGCGTAAAACCAAAAATTCTAGGGCTAAATTTGAATAACTTCCTAAATTTGAATAAACAGAATTACTTTAATCCTCCGTGACCCCTGCCTTCGAGCAGAGTGTGATTATCAACCCGGTTTCCCTGTTCCGGCGCGAGAGACCCTCGTTTCCTAGCGCGAATCAACCATTCTTTCTCCCCCGTATCATAATCCCTCTATTATTTGCCTCTCGTGTGAAAACGTGGCTCTCGAACACGGCCTTGCCCTGATAAAATTACACGGAAAGAGAGAGAGAAAAATATATAGAAGCGATAGAACTAACCAACTGTTTCGAGATGTGTGAGAGTAAAGGTCGAACGAAATCGATTTCAATTTTGTGCCACGGTCCATCTCCTCCCCCTTCCTTCGATCTCGCAATTATGAGAAAATCGACAATTTCGCTTTCAATTCTCTCGTGTTGTATGGTGTACATTGATCGGGGAGTAGATCGATGGATATCGATTTGGCGAAAAGGAATGACACGGGGATTGTTCGATGGAGGATAGACTGGTTTGTTATCGTTATTGTTATATATGGTTCGTAAACGCGTTATTGTTTCGCGAGGAGATGAATTTAGTTGTGATTTGAGGTAACGGGCGGTAACAGGATTTGTAACAGGGAATTGGGGATTTTGAGAGTAATCGTGGATGAAGTATTTATAAGAGAATTTATAGGAAATTAATATAACGATTGAAAATTTGAAAAAATGAATGGTATAATTTTCTTTCGTTATCTGGAATGGTGTTAAAAATGAAAGATTTATTTCTTAAGTGGAACGCATATTTCTTATCAAAAAATCTAGCACTCGAAACGAGCAAGGAAACGAGGAGGATTAAGCTGTGCAGAGAATTTTTTTTACGACACACACACAGAACTAGCTGGTGAAAGTTTTCCATGGGCGAAGTTGGGGCCTGGCGAGATAGCCGAGTCAATTGCATGCAAGCCACTTGGTGAAATAGTGAGTTCGAGTGAGTCATAGAAAAAGTTCATCGTTCAACGTCAACGGGATATAGTCGAGCTGCCAGTGTCACCCTTTACTGCGCGCCAGAGATCTCGATGAGGCGAGACAAAAGTTCCAATAGAAATTCGTAATCCACTCTCGTTTCATCGATTGATAAGTCGTGCTATCGTGTTACACGTATGAGGAACAGAGATGCTGACACGAGATTAAATGCGTTGATGTAAATGTGACATTTTGGAATATATTTGTTTGTTGTTGGATATTTGTTAACGAAACATTTATATACAGTTTAATTAACTAAAAGTATTTTAATAAATTTAAAGAAGAACGGAAACGAAATTCGGAAAATAAAAATAATCCGTGGTATTTTAAATAATAAAATTGGTTTCCCCGAACCAATGAAAGAAATAGACGAATCGAAACGAAAGTACATCGTGATCTTAATCCATATATAATGAAATTAAAATATATCTGTGCAACGTGTGCACTTTTATACGAAACACGGTTAGATTCGTTCGTTCGTGCTTCAATTTTTTAAAAAACGGCCAAGCATTTCCTCTTTTTTACATTGCAAATTTTTACATATCTGATTTAGTTGAACAAAACAACGGAGCCGTTTTCCATATAGATTAAAGAATATATTCAAACTACAGAAAAATATATATATTTTTTTAACGTCACAGAATTCTTTACCTCCCTTCCCTTGAAAATAATTTGAAACAAAAAATTACATCAAGAAAAATTGCAATTAAATCAATTAAAACAATTGATCGAAGAGATATTTAATAATTCTTTGATCTTAATCTTTTTTCGTTCTCTGTTCGTCCAATCATCTCAAACAAACCTATGTATATATATATAGAAAGTTGCGCCAAGCGTGTAATATTTTCTCCGATTTATATCAAGTTTAGATACAACGAAGAAGAAGCAATCCGACCCAAAAGAATATTCCCATTCCCCGCAACCTTTCATGCCATCTTATATTCCTTGGCTGGCCAAAGTCGTTTTCATTTTAAAATTTTCAATCAGCTGTAAACAAGTCGAGAGAAGAAGTACATTAATACCGCTTCGATTTCCGTCTGAATTAGCTGTAATAGAAACACGTGATACGAAGAAACCGAAAGAGAACATCGATATCGGAAAAATGGCGACCATACGTGCGTCTCGGAATACAATAATCGTTTGGTGGAAGAAATAAGGACACGGAGACGCCACCAACGACGTGTTATTAAATTGGAAAACAATTAAACGGCTGATGTAAAACGATACCCAACACCGGAAACCAGCCACTGGTAATAAACGCTTCCGCCGAGGTCAATAAATTCACTTGTAACGAACAGTTTCTATTTCTCTCCCTCTTTTTTTTTGTGTACGTGCGTGCGTTTAACTGCAAGAGTCTTTTATCTTAGTCTTATCCTCGAACTTGTTCATTCATTTCAGTTTCTTTCGTGATAAATAATTTTTTGCTTCAAGGTTCTTCTAAATTAGAAAATTAGTAAATTTCTTTCGGTTTTGCAAGGAAATACGTATGAATATTTTTACGTGTCAATTAAGTAAATAGATTCTTGATGCAAGGTTTTAAAGCGTTTATTGATATTTTGTGTGAATATTTTTTTATATATATGGACCCTCGATCGAGAGTTTTATCATATTTTGTGAAAAATTGGGTGATAATTTTATTAAAAATTTAGAAACACGATAAAAATTTATATTGAAAATACAGAACGTGTTCCTATATTTTTGAACGAATAACAAAGAGACACTAGGGGGAAAAAAACGAGTGCTCTTCGTCACTTTTCGATGGTCATTCAAAGTAAGAATTAAAACAGTAATGGAAGTAATGGGTAAACTTGTTAACGAGAATTTCTATTAATTGTTTAATTGAAAGATAACTCGATGATCACGAAAGATGTTTTTAAATGGACAAGTTCATTTGTTATTATTCGTGTTTAACCAAGTGATGGAATTCACAACGTGAAAGTCCCATTTTTCCGGGATTTAAAAATGGTAACAAGTAGTTAATTTTCGACTTTTCTCGTGCTTGACGTTTAATTTTAGAGGTACGGATGAAATACAGATGTTTTATAAAGGTATAACAGAACGACCTAATTAGAATAAAAACCTGGTTATACGAAGCAGATATTCCCTAATAAAAACTTCTCGTGCCATTTAAACCCTCTAGTATCTTTTATCAGGAAATTATATAAATTATTATTACGTTCAACAGATTCTGTTTCATTTGAAAGAATTAATTAACATTTTACAGAAGTTAATCATTAATGAGATACATTATACTATTATTAATTTCAAATGTTAACGCGATTTCATGCAACTTTTCAGAAATTATAAATTTACTTTATCGAGTTGATAAAAAGAAATTTTTTTTTACCAATCTTCCTTACCAATTTAATCATCACTTGAAATTATTCAAATATATATATATATAATACATTTCTCTCTTACATTCATCCAATATTATACTTAAAGATACATTAAACGAAAACTTCTTACCCCAAAAATTTTGCAATCAATTCACGCCTCGATTCCCTTTAAATCTTTAAAACTGTCCTTTCTCCGAACAAAAAAAGAAAAAGCATCTCTTTCCGCCCAAAACAAGATACGCAATCTCATCGATCATTATCCCGTCCTTAGCCATTATCTCTCCAGTTATCTTCCTCTTTCCACCCACCCTTCCAACTGTACCCTCGCCGTGAAGCGATCCCGGTTGATGGCGAAAACGGTAAAACCCTCGAAAAATCCGGAATCGCATACAGGGCGAATGGCAAGGGGCCAGGGTCGCGTTGGAACGTGGCAACGATACGGCCAACTATCGCGTTTCTTGCCTCTCGCCACGTGCCAATCCGACATCGAGCTATCGATCCGCCGACGCGGCACCTTCGCTCCACTTTCGGAAGTCTGCGTGTTTCGCGCTTTTCCACTTCGCTCGCCATGAATCGAGTCAGCCATTAAAAAATTACATCGAGTAATAATTTTATTCGAAACGCTCGAGCAACAATTTATTGTCGAGCCGTTACAGTTTATCGCTCTTTCTATAATCCTCGTTTGGCGATGAATTCGTATAATAAATTATCGAAATAACATTTTCAATTTTGTCCATCTTTCGATCGAACGATTATATAGCAGTGACTTTAACAATGCGTTGTGAATATTAGAAGCAGGATGGATTGATTACGAAAAGGAATCTAGTTTTTGTAGGAGTGTGTAATGATATAGGATTTTTATTCTTGTTATTAATAAATCGATTAAAATTTTGAATGTTATCTTCAATGTAGTAAAAGAAAAGTTATAATTGTTTGAAGAAGTTGAAGATGAGTTTGGGAAAGAATTCTCTTGATCAACCAATAACTTAATGTTAAGATATTGACTTTTGATTTCTTTTTTTTAAATGTTTTTTTCTTTATTTTAATACAGAAAAAGTTGAAAGTAATTTTAACGAGTTTTTTCTGGAAATTTTCAAAGAATATTTTCTTCCCTTTGAAAAATATAAGATATCTTGACCAACAGTGTACACCAATGATCTACGTAACGTGTTAACAAGATGAAGCCTTTGAAATTGTAAATGAACGTTGGCGCTTTTAATTTATGGCTTAAGTTCTGCTGATTAAATGAACGTTCTTCAGAGTTGGATATTAGAAGAGTATACTTCGTGTTTTCCGTGTTGGGCAGAGTTCAAGGTCAAAGGTAAATAAAATTCTCGGTTTTGTGAATTTTGTGAACGACGTTAATTCAACGGTTTAATAAATGCATGTTCCCAGGACGAACATCGGTAAAATGATATCCCGTTCGTAAATCGCGCGTGTCACTTTCCAAAAAGTTCAAGGATGAAAGAGCGAGATAAAATTTTATTTCGTATCTGTTTACAAAAAACAACAAAATATCAAGTGTAAAATTTAATAACAAATATAAGCGAAATTAACACGAGTAGAAAAAATTTAAATACGCGTTTTAAAGAGGCAAAAGAAAATATTACTAAATTTTTCCCCCCCATGTTTTCTTACAAAATTTTTAACTCATAGTTACACGTATTATGAAAATATCTCGTCATCAAATATAAAAAATAATACAGAATAATCGCAAAGTTTGAGACACATTTTATACAAATAAATAACTTTCTGAAAATATCAAGTCAAGTGAAGAGATACCTCTCTTCGAAATCTAGCAAGGAAGCAATTTATCTTGGCTCGATCAAACCGAATCCTTAAACAAAGGATACCATAAATTAGAAATGGCGTACAGCCACGAAATTCCGCCGTTTGATCGAGATATTCACCGCGGGATCTCGCCACGTGCCCGGTTCAGATTAAGCCCCGCAAAATTCACCGCACGCATGGTTATTAACAAGGTTTCCAGAACCGAAATTTATATACACCTCGATAAATTTGTACACCTTGCAATGATATCAATTTAATTTATTGATTCGAGCACAAGGAAGATCGTTATTGAGAACGAACAAAAGATGACGTTTAAAACTTGAAGATCGCTCTTATCCCCTCCCCGATTGGGAGGAGTGGGATCTGCGAACGAAGGTCCATTTCGTTCGCAAATACGAACCGACAAAAGGTGGAAATTCGTAATAAACTGCAAATATTTAGAAACAGCCTTGGGCGTGAACAGCGACGGCACTCTCTTCGTTTTCTTTCTTTCTTTCTCTCTTTCTCTCTTTCTTTTTTTAAGTACCATTTCCTCGCGAACGTTGTATCCGGAAATTGTATCCGTGGATGGACAGGAAAATGGATGGAAGAAGAGAAACGTTGGGGCGCGAGAAACTTTTTCAGTTTTATTGAGAAATGAGCAAGATTGTTGAGGGGGATGAGGAACGAGGAGAAGAACGACGAGATGAACATTATAAGTAGGATAGCATTTTAGAATGTTGAAAGTTCGAAGTTTCACTGAGAATATCATCTTGTTGGATGAAACAAAAATCTCCAAAGGGGTGATATCTATCTTGGAGATTTTTAGATAGAAACGAAAGGTTAAAAATGAACGTTTGAGTTCGAAGCGTTCAATATAATTTTCCCAAGCGAAATGAAAATTAAAAAGCAATTCGAATAGTACAATTTTCTCCAGAATATTCTTATTATTTTCTTGGAATTTTAATTACAACTTGAGTGAAATTGTAGATTTTTCAACGAGTTCCAAACTCAAACGTGAATCCTCGATATAATTCGTGCAGCAATGAAATTATCTATTTATAGAAAAAAAAAGAGAGAGAAAGAGAGAGAAAATTTTCATCAAGTCCGGCAGAACTAATTCTTTTCCAGCAACAAACGAATGGGAAGAGCACGTTATTGCCAGAAACTATTTGTAACGGTGAACGGGCCTTTTGTTCCTCGTTCGATGGCGCAAAATGAATACGAAATAAGGGGCTCGTCTCTGTTCTCAGGAACAGTACGTGGATCTAAATTAAATTTCGCCCGTCCACAAAGCCTTCCCCACCGGAAAAACATTCGTTTGCCCGAGATCCGGGGGATCCGGAAGTGCTGGACGACCTTGACATTTTGCGCGCAATGGTTCCTCGAGAGAAGCGCGCGCATCCATTCCACCCTAAGCATCCCTTTTCCTTTGGTATTTATCTTTTCGTCACGTGTCCCAACTTTTCTCGACTTTTTCTTTTCTTTTTTCTTTCTTCCTTTCTTCTTGTTGTTCTTCCTTTTTTTTTTTTGGTAAGAATAAAGTAAGATGGATAGAGGGATTCGATGATCTAACCTTTGAATCCTCTGAAAGCTGAATTTATGAATACAGGTAGGTTTTTGTGAATTTTGTACACGAATGTTATCGTGAGCTTAGAAAGGTATTTTTGAAAATTTGGATATAGAAGTTTTACATAGAATATGAATTTTTTTTATTCTCTCAGGTGGGTGTACTTTTCAGGGGATATTTTTAAAAATTTAGATGACTATAAATCAGGACTTTCGTATCGTGGGCGTTCTTTCAGAGTATATTTTTGATTTGAATACAGATATACAGGTGTACTATATTTGCATTTGTTAATCACGGTTTTTATAAATTTTTAAAATTTGTAGAAATAAAATAACACGGAGAGAAATAAAATACAAGTGCGCCCATCAAAAGCAATCTAAACAACTTTTCGAAAAAAGCGATTATATTATCGAATGTTTAAACAATATCCCTTCACATTTCATTCGATGCGTCGCAATAATATCCATCTGCTATTCTCTCGACACGAAAATCAACATTTAAAAATAAAATTAAAAACCCGTCGTTAAAATGAATTATAAAAGCGATTCTCTCAGGAAAACGAGCGATCACTTTTCCCCCCAACAGTTACACGCGCCTATTGAACTATTGAATCCAGAAACGATATTAATATTTCATAATTCGTCATAATATTTAAAATTAAAAAAAGAGAAAGAAAAAATAATGCAAAAAAATCAATAAAAGACACGCATCACACATATCATACACGAAAGAGGATCACAAAGAAAGATTTTGACAGAATAAAAAACTTTCTTTTTTAACATGATAATACCATAGTAGAATTTTCATCGTCGACAGACGCAAGCTCTTTCCACGATATCGATGATGACAGAAGGGTGGCACGCGAGCTGCGCGAGGATTGCATTCTAGCTGCATCCCTTGCAATTGGTTCCCGAGGATGCAGCGGGCTGCGCGACTTCGTTGTAGCAGGATAAATTGCATCGTCGTTACCTAACAACCCCTTTTCTACCCCTCCCATTTTTTCCACCGAATCTTCGTCGCAGATCGATCTCGGTGATTGAAGAGAGCTGGACGAAGATGCGGGAGAAAGGAAAGGGAAAAATTGTACTAATTAACGAGAGAAGATAACCTTCTTTTTGCGTTTTATCGCTGTTAATAGGGATGCTGGATGCTCGATAAATCGGATTTTTTTTTTAATTCGAGAAGGGAATTCCGATGAATATCTTATTGCGTGTATTTTTATGATTAACTCCAAGTTAACTTAATCTTGAAATTTTCTTACGATAAGTTAGAAAATTGAAGAAATATCGATTGATCATCCTTGTAAGGAATTTAATTTATAGAGTAAAATGGATCATCGATGAAGCTTTCCTCTCTTTGATCCTCGGCCAGTAATTTTCGAAAATAGCTCGATAAACGTTCCTTCTTTAACGTGAAAGCAAGAGGTGGAATACCACTTCTAACCTATCGGTAAAATTGCACGATCAGAATTTGAATTCTGGGTCCTTCGTTCACCATCCTCGAATCTCCATCCCATCCAATCGAGCCAATTCAACCCATTGACAAATTCTCCTCTCTTCTAATCTTCGGAAATGGCCGCTGCTTATTCTCTATCCGGCAAAATCGAGATTCCGCGTGATACACGTGCAACTACTACCAGCTCAATGATTCAAAAGCGATTCCACTTGAAGAGAATTTAACCGATTCCATCTGAATCGATTTCCTAAATGAATATAACATTTTATCCAGGAACGTTAATCTGTGCAAATCTTCATTCCATTTCTTTTACGTATAAATATTCTTTCATTTGTTAAAAAAATATTACAGGCTTGCAAGAATAATATATACTTTTCTCTCCTCGTTTGTTATTAATACTTTTATGCTAAAAAATAAAGCGACTCTTGCAGTCAAGTTTTCCATTTAACAATGATATCATCGAATCTTGAAAAGAAATATAAATCAATAATCCTTACAAATTTTTTCTCAAAGCTTTACGAGATACAAGAATCGCACAAGAATCAATTCTCTCGGAGAATTGGTCGAAATCATTCGAGTGTCGTAGCAAACATCGAAGAGATTTATCAAAGATCGTTGTTTTTTTTTTCGATAGTCGGGTTTTCTATCGATATCCAACTCGCGGTTTCATGAAGGCCGATTTATCCCCGTTACGATCTTAATTGAATCTTTTCGAAAGCATCCCTCTCGCGTGAATTTTCACCCCTTCGCGGGATTATCGCGATATTGATTGGCTCTTCTCGTGAAACTCTGTCCCTCGCACGCGTCTACAGTCGTGCAGAAAAATCGACACCTTCCGGATAAATCGGGAAGATTATAGAGTTGGTTCATTGGAAATCGAAGAAAAGAAATTGCAGATTATCAATTTTCAATTTGTATCGGGATATTTTCTCGATTGAAATACGATCGAGATAAAAATCTCTCGGTTAAAAGTAAATATTCGAAAGTGTCTCGGGTTTTCAGCCAACCAAATTTTATGGAAATATTAATACGCGTAGTTGGGAACTCGATTTGGGAAGTGGAATATTCGAGGTGATGTTAATTGAAGAATTATTACGAATAAATTTAATATTGATAATGTAAACGCGCAACGAGGGAGAAACGTTTTTATCACTCGTATCTGAGCAGCCTGAATATTTTTACGATAAATTAAAATATAGAATTTAATCAAATGAAAAATAATTGTACGGTAGAAATCGAATGATCGAATAATCAAATAAATTCGTTTCATTAATGGACATTTATCTCTTGAAATTAATTTCACGTGGAAAAATTTTAAATTTTCAGATGAAATTTTTATTCCTTTCGGGATATAATGTTTGTAACGTATTGTAATTTTTCAATGAATCGTTGCTCTCTCGAAAATTAACCGGTGTTAGATGAATAAGGTGTAATAAAATTTTTAAAATGTCAGGAAATATGAGGAATTACTTTTTAAATATTTATATTAACACGGAGGCTCGCAAGTTGTTCCTTCTTTTCGAACATTGCAACCAATGAAACCGATAATTCTGATTTAGCTTAAGAACGGATATCCGAGATTATCGAAGAGACTTCACTGCATCGAAAATTAAAGATTCGTAACTCGAATGTAGATATTATAGTAATAAAATTATTAAGGGCCATCGATAGAAAAATATACAAAGTTAATCGAATCTTTCTTCTCGTTTAATTAATGAAAAAAAAGGATAAGATTTGTATAATTAATTGTTCATTAGATTTACGGATAGATTTATCGGATATAAAATTATAAAAAAATGAAAGGAAGAAGAGAGGAACGAAGGAAGGATAAGAATATAAAAGTTCATTGGAGGATTGTTAAATTGTTGAAATTGTGATATTTTTATTAGCACGTTGATTGAAATATTTTCACAGTATCCAAATATTCTATTATAGAAATAAAATTATTACATCGTTGGAAAATTATTATTGTTTATAAAGTAATAATTTCAATTTGGACAAATCAAATACATAGAATTTTTTGGACTGCTCGAATCGAAAAATCCATCGAACCGATCATAAATTACTCAACCAAACGGATACTTCGTACATCGAAGCAAGATCATATATCAAATGATGACAAAACTATTTTACCCATCCTCGAGTGCTAAAAAAATCTATTCATCCACTGGATAACCATTTCATAATTTCAAAAAATGAAAAAGAAAAGAAATTTCCAAAATATAATTAACAATTACAATATAAATAAAACTAAATTATAAACATATTTAAAACCAATTAAAATAATATATCCATCCAGAATTTCAAACAAAAAATTAAAAAATAGAAAAATACAATCATCCGAGAAAATCAATTATTCAAAATCCAATCATTTAATAATTTTAAGTTTAAAAAAAAATGGAAGAGAACAAAATTTTCTAATATATAATTTACACTAATTCAAGTTAAGTATAATTATAAATTTCGTGTACTAAAAACATGTCGAGATTCGAATTAGAATCGAATTCCAAAAGAAAGGAATTAAAAAACAAGGAAAATACGAGCGATCCGAGAAAATCAGATTTGATTTACGGTAAATTCGCGCGATTTCAATTGGCAGTGAAACGTTCGCCTGTTAATAAGCTTGCCGTGATGAGAAGCTAATTATTTTCTATCCTTGCATGCTAATTTTCAATCGGCGTCGACACGCTTGGAATATATATATATATATCGATGGAATCGCGCGACACAACTAATCCTACGCTCACCTTTATATCCCATAGGATATCGAGCAAATCGATATAACGCGCTTTATCGATTATCGCGATAGTTATCTCGAGAACAGAGCGCGAAGAGATCGATGCAAATTGGAAGATTATGGGATTATTGATAAGATGCGACGGGATTGCGTTGAAGAAATTTTTGTTTACGCGAATCGGTGTTTAATCTTTCGAATTGAACTTGTGATTAAGTTATTCGGATGCATAAGCGTATTTTATACGAGATTGAAGATAGGAATTTAATTTTTTGACGTGGATGTGCATTAAGTTGTGTGATTCGTATTTTCATAATAACATATAATGGAACATGAATGGAAAGTAGTGTAAGAATATTTACTCAGACGTAGTATCAGGGAATACTGATTGTAATAAGTAGTGTACGTTCGTTGTAGTCGGACAAAAAAAGTGAGGAATATTTTACTCTTCGTAACGCAGAATTATTCATCCTTTTACGTGAAAAACTAAATACACCGTGACTACTGTACGCGACACGAATTTCTATTCTACATGTTTTATAGCTGTTTTTATGCTTATTCGAGATACACAAATCTTTACCATCTCTCTACGCGATGTAAAAAAAAAATATATTAAATTTTAGAAGATATCAAGAATTTATACACGGCCAGCTATCATAAGTTATCATCAAGAAAAAAAATAAATTACGCTTGAACGAACGATATACGGCTTGCTTAAGATATTAAAGCGTATAAAGAAGAATAACGGGATGAATGTATATCGATAAATCATCAATCTAATTTTTTTTTTTTTTTGGTGTATAAATTCAGGAAAAAGCCGTCTGCTTTTTAACGAAATTACAAAAATTTCGACGCGTGTAATTCGAATCGAAATCGAAACTTTATGAATCCAGGCATATCGTTGAAACTTAAATGCTTATTCTCGTCATAAAATTTGATAGAAAGATCTTTGGCAGGCTCTGTTAAATATCCTCGAATCTGATCCTTTCGTTCTTGCAAGATATGTTATCGGAACCTATCGTTCAAGGTCTCATCGATCGTTCGTCAATCGACAACTTCGCTATTGATTTCACACTCGGAGACAAGAAGAATTTTGCTTGCATCGCGGCGACCCGGTTGCTTTATACAAAGAAAAATGGCTCGAAAGCCGTTGCAAAGAGAAATCGAATCATCCTGTATCATTTAACCTTATACGAGACTTGAAAGTTATATGTATTCTCGAAATTCTATTTTATTTCTCTCTTGTTGTAAAATATACGTTTCTTTCTTTTATTATCATTAATACTGTCAAATAGAAAAAGAAAAAAAAAATAAATTTGATCGAACAAAATCTTTTTTAATTGATAAACGTCAATCGTGTGAATACACGTCTCTTTGATGGATAAAGCAATAATCCATAATGCTTTGCGTTTCTCCAAACATTAAACACACATTTTACAAACAATTACAAAAATAACAAGAACAATAACACAATTTTAACAGCCCCGAAAATAATTCAAAACTGTTTCCTCGAATTCATTAAAATTCACATAACTCCCACATCCTCCTTATAAAAATATATACTCCGAATAGAATTATTATTAAACAGCCTCCTCGAAATGATATCCAACAATTCTGCTTTCCAGGACAAAAAACAAAAGAACAAAAAAAGAAAAAGAATTATTCGAACGTTCATCCCAGACGAAACGAGCAAAGACCTCGCGAAAGGATCAATAATACCGGCCCTCTTCTTTCCATCCATTACTACATATACGTATATATGCTCCAAGGATTAAATCGTATCCATTACGAGCGATTTTTTAGCTTAACAATATCACCGGTGGCCAGGCAAATAGAGAGAAAGAGGGCGGACGAATTCATAGGGTTCAGAGATTCGGTTCAGAGGCGGAAACAAAGAGTGACGGGGGTTGAAATGCGCGCAGCAGGGATCCCCGGGATCCCTGCGTGAGATCCGTGGCGATGAATGGATCGGGGTCACGAATACACGGACCCTGTCCAGCGCAGATGTCGTGCCGCTGAATCGTATTCGGGCCGAGAACTCGCCCGCGGCGAGAAGCAAGCAAAAGCAGTCACGCTGCTGCTTTTTACGCTTTGCCACTTTTCTCTTCCCCCCTTTCTCCTATCTTTTATTCCTTTCTTTTCATCTTTCGCTTCCTTTCACCATCATCCTCTCCAGCGAGGTGGTGAATTTTGATTCGATCTTGAGATTGATTCGTGGTTCGCCATCTTTATGGCGCGTGGAAGGTGTGCGGGGTGAAGTGGAACCGTTTGGAACGGGATTGAATTAATTTTTTATACACATATCGTATTTGTTGATTAGGATATATCGAACGTGCGTGAATATATAAGAATTAATTTTCTGAGTGTACACAAGGAATTTCCTTGGCCCAGCTTTGAAGTTTTGAACATATCGTGATTGTGAATTGAATTAATTTAGGGATAGTGTATTTGTGTACACGAAGAATGATCTTGATCGTGTTTATATTTAGATATACGAATAATGATTGAATTATAAAAATGTATTTAACTCAACTTATTAAAGTGCGATGTATTTAGACTTCTTTAAGAATGTAATAAAAGATGCTAGCGTGTCAGGGATAGAAAGCAAGTTACTTTTTATACAATTTTTAGCGTTTCGATTAATTAATTACTGTTACACCGAATCACTCGATGATATATATATATATATATTTATAATAATCTTATCTTTTCTTTCTTATCGCCCGATGAATAAATGGACAACCCGAACCCACACAACACCCGATACTCGGCCTGTCATCGTGAAAAATCGCCTCAACGTATCCCCTAAAGTTCCATATCACATCTTTTCACGTCACGTTGTGTTAGAAGGTAACCAAGATAAATCGGTCTTGCGTATAAATAAATAATATATATAAAGTCGGGCAGTGGCCCCTTCTAATTTTTCTTATCCCTGGAAATCGTTGAGACGTTGCCTCGCGCTCTCATTCCACCCTCCGTTGAACCCACAATTCGATAATTATCGCGAGCAACGATGCGGCAATTTTTCAACTAGGAGGAACTGCCTCCTCCTTTCGACACGAGTGCAATGAAAAATTCACGTTAATAGCCCGTTTTTTGATTTACTTCGGGACAAGTGATCACGAGATGGACGAGTTCCTTGAGATTTGTGACGGGATATTTGTTGCTCGTGATCTGCGTGAATTTTTATTATTATTTACGCGTGTTTGGGATTAATAATTTAAATAAGAAATTTATTACGGAATATCAGAGAGAATATAAGAAAAATTAAAATTGCGATATAGAAAAAATTAAGTTTTAACGAATTAATTAAGGATTATCGTGGACTTTGATCTCGCGAGAAATAAATTTTATTGTATTTACTATAAACCATCTGTCGGATTTTTATTCAAATTTTTATGAACATGATTAACGAAGATTTACTTTATTCCTCACAAATATCCTATCCATGCGTATTTTTGCATGTCATGTAATACAGTTTGTAGATTTTTGCACATTCCAATCTTGCATAAATGCATAAATATTCGCAGTTTAGTAAATAATATATATATATAAACAAAAGAGAATTCTACAAATAAAAACCTCAAATAAAAATTAAAATCGCAACGCAAAAGTTAATCTTTTCAACATAATTCTCGTCCATCGATATTTTTCACGAACCAAAATTTACAAACACGGAAAAGCAGAAGGAGGAATTTTTTAAAATTTCTATTATGAAGAAGGGGAATAAAATTCTCGATTTATCCTGCCCTGCCGTGTCGTTACTCGTTGCTCGGAAGATTTGTTTTGTCATTTCATTCGGGTCGATACGACTGTCTGAGCGAAAACGAATTATTTCATCTTTTCCTCTTTGCGAGTATCCCACGAAAAAGAAAGAAAGAAAGAAAGAAAGAAAGAAGACTGAGATGGATATATAGACGAATTCGATTAAAGTAGAAAAATTATCCATCGTAACGAGTGATGATACTGTCATTTGTAAAAGGTCTGGTAAATTTAGTTGGGCGACTAACGAGATAGAAGAGTTTCGTGGGAGATATCGTGGATACTCGTTAAAGAGAATTTATTATGAGCGTGGTCTCGTTCTATTAGCGGGGACGACGCGGGAATGAAATTAGAAACGTGTTGAAAAGGCTGTTTCTGCGTGTAGGATCCAGTAATATTAGAAAAGAGCGATTATCTGACAAATGGAACGTTTATTTGTGGGCGTGGAAATTTAATGAATGGTGTTTTTAATCTAAATTTTACAATCTTGTTATTTTTCACGAATATGTGAATGATAATAAACGAGTCGTGTAAAGAAAACGCGTAAAACGAAGAATTGTCGAAGAAGAATTGAAAAGATTATTTTAAGTTAAATCTTGTAATTATTACGTCTTGTTAATTACGTGTGTATGCGTATGTGCGTATGTATATATGTGCAAAGAAGAGTAGAAACATTGAAAAGAAATTCTGCAATCGTTAGTCACAAATTGTGTATGGACGATAAAAAAAAAGTGTAACATTGGAAAGAATCGTCGAAGGTTTGAAGCTATATTCTTGAGTCGAACAATTAAAGAAGAGGAAAAATTATTCGAGAAACGCATAATTACGAAGGAACAAAGACGAGGCAACTATATTCTTTCCACCTTGAACAATTCTCGTCACGGGGGCAGAGAGAGAGAGATTCTCGTTTCGAACACAATAGCCTAAGCGTTTCCAATCGCTTCCAGCTAAAATACAAAGCAGTGGTAACCATCAACACCCACGTTTCTATCTTGAAACCTTGAAAAATCTGAATCAAAGCCACGGGGAGGAGATACGAGTTAAAAAGTTATACGAAAAGAATTATCTGAACAATTTCCATCAACTTAAAATTCGAAGCGCAAGAATTTGATCGTAAAAAAATAAATAAATAAATAAATAAAGTGGAGCATCGAACTGGCGATTGATTCAGCGCCTCTTTGCTCTTTGAATCGGATTAAAAAAGAAAAATGGAAAGTGGCCGATGGTTAAAATAACGCGAAGCGATTGACAGGGGCGAGTATCTTGCGCGTACTTCCGCCAGCCAGGGACACAAAGCAACGCGGAGGCCTATTATTGCGGCCACAATTCAGAGGTTAGACATGCTTGATTCATGCGTCATCCGTCGATGTGGGTTAAGGACAAATCCCGGCAGGATATCTCGGTGACCGCGAGGCATTTCAGAAAATTACGATATAACGGAGTGCGGAAGCCTGCTTTTGACGCGAGCCGTCTGCAGCCGCGTGGATTGAAGAGATGCAAGAGAGTTTGTAAAGCGGGCCCTGATCGCCTCGTAATCGGAACCAGGTTGAGGAATCCTTGCAAAACTTCGAATCGTTCCATCCGAGAGAAAATCCGGACGAAAGGGTGAAGATTAGCTTCAGATTTATAATTGAAACTGTCACCATAATTATTTTATTCATTGAAATTCTATGAAAATTAATCCATTCATAACGGAACATTATTATATTATTTATTTCGACAGAAAATTTTTGTTGCTACTGTTAAAATCCATCTAAATATAAATTATTTTTCACGTTATCGTCCTTTTTATTTCTATATATCGCCCTTAAAATCGTTATTGAAAGTCAGTGGCAAACCCAAGAAAGGATTATTCCAAGCCGCAATGGACACATTACCAAACCAATATCGATTCTGGGATAAAAATTCCCGAATCGAAGCTATTTTTGATTCGATTCATGGAAAGAGAGGAGGACCGTGGCCACGTTCAGTCAGAGGGAAACGAGCCGAGGGAGGATCGAGTTCTCGAGAGGGAGAGTATCAGACCGGCATAGTTAAACCGATTGTACCGGATGCGCTGATAAATAATTCGAAACCGAAGGAAGCGATGGGTGAATCTGCAGGGAATTAGGTCATCGGTTTCGCTTCTGGGAAGTCAATACAGTCAATATAAAGAGAGAACGAGAGAGAGAGAGCGGAATCGTCTGCAGAATCCGTGCAGACGGTTCAAGAAGAGGCGAAACTGGATTCCCTCTTACGTTATCGCGTTCGAAATTGCTGAAGGGGTGGATCGTGATAGCGAAAGAGAGATCGTACAAGGGCGGAAACGTGTGCATTTTCAACGAATTCGCGCGCGCTTTCCCCGGAAGTGAATCCATGGGAAACACGATTTCCGTGTCGGATTTATGGATTTTTTTTTCTTGCTCTCCTTTTCCGGTTTCCCGAAAAGAAGGAAAGCGAGAACGTGTCGAAGGAATCTTCCAATTGGTGCTTCAATTGTTAGTATCTTGGAGTGTTCTTGCTTCTCTCTCTTCGTTATTCGAAATGTTCTTTTTTATTTCTTCTTTTATTGTATTATTAAAAAGCGAAATGTATAAGTAATTTTTTTAAAGCTGGAAAATGATGATTACATTGGACACGTCGCTTTTAATATTTTGAGAGAGATAAGAGGACGCGTTGAATGAAAGAGCACGAAAAATTATATGAATCCTGGATTTTTTATTATGAAATTTTTTAATTCGAAATTTTACACGTGATTTTAAACAAGATAGAAGATTAGTTTCATTTATCAAATAAAAATCTAATTTAACTATAATTCGTTATATATAAATTCGTTCTTTCAACTATACGATAATAAAATTACAAGCTTGAAATCCTTTCATTAAACGAACTACATTTGACACGTTTGATTCTTTAATCAAAATATATTTCATGTTTTAAATAAGTCGTTATATCAAGCTAGTAATTTACGTGGAAAAAGCAGTTTCAACGCTATAATAACAACAAAAGAAGAATAATGATTCTACGTTACAAACTAAGAATGACATTCACGTAGAAAAATGATAGATTAATAAACTATCAGGTAATCTAATATCATTGAAAGTTTAAGATTATTACATTTGAACGTAGAAAAAAATAATTTGAAAAAATTCTTATAATTTTTTAAAGAATTTTAATAATAATTAAAAAAATTTCTATTTTTTTTTTTTGCTGATTAATTTGATCTTCGTTTGAAACTCGATGAACATTGATCATATATTTTAAATTTTACGAAAAAAAGTTTAAGTTGATATAATTCGTCGAAAAATATTATTAGTATCATGATACTAACTTTTTCACAAACCATATGTACACGATAACTCTTTCTACCCTTTTCTAGGAATATTTTCTACTTGACAAAATCTATTTTATCGCAATATGGTAACAGAGTTTTCCCTAAATTTCTGTAGAACCATCCAAGAGACTTCAACTAAATCGATTTCTCGACACAATGCATTTACACTGAATCATTTATACTGACTTACAACAATAGTACGAGCATATTTGCCATCATGAGATGGCGTTACTTTCCAACTACGAAAATCACCAACATCACTAGTTAGGGGAAAATGCTTTACCGACCATCGGTAAGGATTTATCAACTGTTTTACTTTTCGGCGGAAAATTCAAAATATGTTTTATAACATATTTTTTCATTCGGTATACACGATTCAAATGAAAAATAAAAATTGTAAAATGATCTTAAATAAAAACACCTACTCCATTGAAATAATATAACATCATCGGATAAAACTTCATCGATCGTGTGACCGTGGAGTATACGATAAACTTTCCACTAGATGGCAACGAGCTACAATGTGCAACGGTCAAGAGAGAAAAAAAGAAAACAGACCGGATCGATATCATCGAGATCTTGCTCCGTAAGTTTTATGATTGCTCGCGTAAGTGGCTGTGTGATTTTTATGCCTGTCATAAAACTGTATTCAACGTCTACTTATATCATATTCGCGTGTTGTTGGAAAACTTATAAAATAAAAACAATTTAAATCAATTGTAAAATGCAAGAAGGCGGGATCTATTCTGAAAAATTGTCTGATGAAATAACATCTAATAAAAATATGGATCTAATCTTTTCAATTATTTTTTATCTTGATTCCTTTGTTTATTTTTTATTATAAAAGAGATCAAATAAATTTTGCACGAGTTCCAGTAGAAGAAGGAAAACGAAACGAGATAGCAATTAGCAAAGGTTAAACGAGCAATTAAGAATTGTTAAGACGACGAAGATAATCGTCCATGTTTAGGACGATCTCGCGTCTCGCGAAAAATGGCGAATCACGAACAGTTTTACTTTTGTGAAGAACGCATAGGAATCTTATCTCTCATAGCGATAATAAATTGCATCATTATCACTGTCATTGATACTGATAACAGTCATAACATAGATCACAGTTTAACATAGTTAAATTGGCGAATAAAAACACGATGAATCTAATCTAATATAAAAGTTAAATATATTAATAATCATTGATGTACGAGTATCGCTCTGATAATATTTTAATTATCAAGTTAAAAATTAACTTGATAATTGATAGTTAAATATTAATTAATTAATTCTTATGACATTCGTATTAAAAGATAATACTTCTGATGTTAAGAAAAAGAGAAAATTCAGACTTACGTGAAAATCAACGATTTCGTTTTATTAATTCATATTGCCAACACCAATTAACTTGATTCATGCGTTGATACATACCTGAAACAAAAAAAAATTACGTAAACGTTAGAAATCAATATTATTAAAAAGTACGCAATAAATCATTATTAATCGACCTTTTAAAAATTCTTTAATATCTATAAACCAAACATATAAAAATCCGATTAATAGACAATAACAGAGTTAAAGCATGTAACTTTCATACATTAAAGAATGGAATATTTACGTCACGGACGTGCTATCTTTAGAAAGTATTGAACAACAATTTCTTGTAGGTATATCCATCGTTGTGGAAAACAACACGGAGGAAAGTCGATAAAAAAGAGAGAGAGAGAGAAAAGTGGAGAACGAAAGGGAGAATCACACGAACACATTCGTTCGATTAAGATGTAGGGCGTTGATTAGTCGTTTCCACGAAAGCCTACGCGTTACCGGGTTAATGAAGAAGAGAAAGAAAGGGGAAAAGTTCAAAGTGAGAATTGCGCTTAAACGATATATATATATACATAATATAAATGTATTTATCTTTAAAATAGAAAATGATTTTCGATGAATTTATTTTGAATAAAATATAAAATTTCATGTAAGATGTTGTAATTAAAATTATATAAAATGAATTAAATGCGACATGTGAAATATGTTATCGTGATACGTGTGAAATGAAATACATATAATTTAATAAATTGAAAAACGTTTGAATATAAAATATATTATAAATATATTAACGAGATATATTTTATTATATTTATTTCAATTATATTATTAATTTTTACTCGATCAAAAAAAGAAAGAAAGAAATTAACGACAGAGAATATATATTTTATAACTCGATAATTTCTCCACTATTTACAATCCAAATATATTTATCAAAACCAAATATATTTACCATATTTAAACTTTTAATCTCCAGATTGAAACTTCTTTTTTTCGAAATTAAAAAATCCTTCTTTCATTCTCAGTTTTATATATATATATACAAATAAACACAAGTTCAAGAAATCCAATTCTACGAACTTTAAATTAATTCCGCTACATCTCTTAGTTCATTTTCAACCAATCCCATCCTCCGTCGAGGAATTAACTTTTTACAATCTTCGTTTCAATCATCACAAATTTTTTTTTATCCTTCGAAATATGAATTAAAATAAATATCACACATTAAAAAAAAACAATTATCTAAAACAATTAAGAATCCAATAAAATCTTCATCATTAAAAGATGATCATTAAACAGAAACCTAGAAAATCATTACACATTTTCACGCCACCGCAACGTGCTCAATAATTCATTCTCTCCTGCTATTCGTGACGCGAGCAATTTTTTCTCTCGAACACCTTCATCTCGATTCGATTTTCTCGCGGTATTTTTCGCGGCGTGTGCGTGGCGCATCAAAACACCGCCAGCGCCACCTTTCATCCCCCTCTCCCCATCCTCCCCAGCGAAGAAGGGGTTGCGAGTCGATGTCCTCTTTAAAATTTCAATTAACGAGCGGACTTTATCCGAGCGGCCATTGTTATCGACGATCCGCCAGCGGAATTAATTACCACCGTCGAATATTCCATTAATGAGCGGCGAGGCGGGGTACGATGCGAAGCAGAAGACCAAGTCTTTCGCGCGGCTTTCGAACGAGTAACGAGGTGGTGCCGATTTCTGTTTCGAGGAAAAGAATAAACGTGGAATTATATATATCGTTGTACCAGCGTCACGATTGTTCCCAGCATTCTGACTTTTCTTTTTTCGTTCCATGCGGGTTACGTTTGTTGCGGAACGATTGAATTGCGGGCGAGTTTTGGGGATAGGGGTTGCTACGTCCTTGCTTGTTTCGTGGTGTTAATTAGTGGCGAACGAAACAAAGATTCTTTTCTCTCTCTCTCTTTTTTTTTTCGTTGAAAGATATATTGAAATGTATTCTTTTTTTCTTGAAGGCGATTTTAAAATATTTTAATATTTGAATATTGTTGAAAGAAAATTTGGCGAAGGATTATTATTATTTTATCGATAAACGATCATTGTTTGAATGTTTTGAAGATTCATATTTTTTAATTGTGATTATATAATATGGTATGGGATATTTATATTATTGAGAATAAATACAGAAGCTGATGTAATTATTTTTAGAACGTATTCCAATCGAGAAGCATTTATTGAAACGCTATTGTATCCGCATTTAAGACAATTTCGATGCGTACAAATAGATACTGTTTATATTAGGAAGCATGGAATTTACGAATTTATCGTGAAATGTATAAAAATAACAATATTATTCTTCTTCATTTATTTGTTCATTGTCGATAATAATATCTCCATAATATCATCAATCTCATTCAAATCGTCACATTCCAAATTTATTTCCATCAAGTTCAAAAACAAAATCCTCAATTTTTCGTATCGACACGCGAACCTTTATTTCCATCCATTCCGTGCGAATAAAATCCATTGGTCATGCTGTCGTCGCACGACTGAATGCGCCACAAGCGCATACACGAAAACCTAGAACAGGTTCAACATACAATGTGAAAGCACCTTTCGTGTCGTATTGTTTACGGCCATTATTCGTTCAGAAATATTCGATCAATCGTTTTTTCCCTCTTTCTTCTTTATTTTTTTCGTCGATTTCCTCGGAAATAGTGGGGAACTCGGGGGGAAAAATTCACCTTTGGCCAAATTTTTCGTTCGAAGAATATATCTTGATATACGTTTGGAAAATAAAAATATCGCGTTGTATTATTCGTCCTAGGATGAAAAGGGGAGAAATGCTCTTTTTAGTACCGGTAATATTTCCAAATGGAACTTTTTTCGTGGTTCAACATCCTACAACAGATTGTGTATTTCTCTTTATGCCCGTTTTTTTTTCTCCCCAGACGAGAGGATCGATGCAAAAATAAATAAATATCACATTGAAGAATTTTTCCTTCCTGATTTTAAATTGCATTTGGATCATGGAAATGGATACGAGATGAATTTAATATCGGAAATACGTTTGAAAAGAACGTATTATTGAATTTTGCAATGATTCTAATCTAGTCAAAATTTTATTCTACATATCTTGTGTAAAGATATATATATATATATTTTCAATCTAATAGTAATTCCAAGTTTTACAATATAAATTCGACAAAAAAAGATTGTAATCTTTTTGAGATTGTCTATCTCTTGAATTGATTTCATCCCCAATTTCAAGATTGAATTAAATTTTTATTTCAAAATAAGAGAAGAAAGTCCCGAAATAAAAAAGAAATGAAATCTTTACGCGACAAATCCTTCAAGATATAAAATAAAAGAGTCGTCAACAAGAAACTTGATTTTCGTTCACGAAAGAAGAAATTTCGTTTAAGAAAATTGATGAACATTTCATCGTTCTATCGTGCGAAAAAACACTTTTTCACGTGGGCCAAGCAGCCACTTCCAGGCGTTATTGTGCGTGCGTTGGAGCGCGGTTATCGTGGCGTGCATAGTAAGTAGCCACGGATTAGTTTAGCCTATGGTTTTCTTTGTAAGCAAATTAGGCGTAACCGCGTCGTCTGAATAATGATCTCCGTGAGCTATGCGTGAATACACCCGTGAAACGACCGTAGAGGAAGTTAAATATTAAGACAAGTAGCCGAGACAAACGCACCGTGTCCCTTCTTTGATAGGGGAAGAAAAAAAAAAGACTAAAGGGCTTTGGAAAAATGATTTTCTTCTAAGAGTAAACGAGTTTCGAATAAATAAATTGAATTCTGACCAAGCAAAATGAATACAACTTTGATCATTTCATATTACTAATTATTTATCTGAACACAACAATTCGAGGGACAAAAATCGAAAGAGGTAAATTTTCGATAAGTAGAAAAATAAATAAGTACAATGATGCAACGAAATGCAAAATGGTTGTGCATACGATAATATTTATATTGAACGTGGTTGCAAATTAAAAGCTAGATACATATTGGAAAACTTTTTTTCTAAATTTCATATTTTATTGAACAAGTGACACAGAATACGAAATGACGCATATCGTTGCTGATCTAGAACGTATTAATAAACTTCTAATGAGTGACAATACAACAACTACTACGACTATAAATAAATCGTCGATAATAAAATAAAATTCTTTACACGCTTCCCTATAATTAGAATTACAATTGAAAAATTTGAAAACGCACTTTGATTATCCAATAATTTCTTAATTTCAAAACCCTGTGTAAAATACCGCAAAGAATAATGCTATACAATTATTCTACGTTTCTTAAAACTCGGAGTCGCAATATTTCTCAAAGTTTTCATTCGATCGAAAAAAAAACGCAACTACATCAAACTACTATATATATATAATATCCATCCGATTAGGTCGTCTGAATAAGTAACCAACTACTTATTTCGAGCAGAGATAAAAGTTTCCCGAGGGAGATTCCATCGAGCAGTTTCGTCCAACAAAGGGAAACGAAGGTAGAAACGATACCTCGGGACCTTGCCAACCTTGCCGATTATTCGCCTCCTCCTCGTCGTGCTCCACTCGGCTTTGCATAAATTAACGCGCAACTCTAATTACCTACTCCCGTGACCGGCTACGTGAAGTACAAAGTCGTGTAAAGATGTTGTTTTTCCAAGCGTGGGTTGCGCGTTTCCAGCGCGAAACGGCACGCAACATCGTCTTTCCAAACCCGACGAGGATACTTCACCATGAAACTCGGCGGGAGGGAGGGAGGGAAGAATGAATTGTTGAAAGAGGAGTCACGCGAGTCGCATGGGACGATTGTGTTAAGCGGAGTGAAATATGTGTCGGTCGGTTGGAAGTGGATGGTGCTGGTCGTGCTGTGGTCGAATCGAAATTTCTACGCTATAAATTTTGGGGAAGTGATTTGGTAGGCGAGGAAATGTTGTAAGAGGGAAGAATAAGGAGGAGGGAAATGTGAAGATGTTGCGAAGAAGGGATGATGATTTGAAATTTGTATGGCAATTTTAATTCTTTGGTTTTGGATGGAAACTTTGATTCACTAAATCCTCCATTATTCGTTATGATAAATTAATTTTGATGAATGAATAAAATATAATTGAATGCATATAGGAATGATAAGAGTAGCAAGGAGATGAAACTATTTAGGAAAAATCCAAGTGTATTATCTACATTGAAAGATTAATGTTTAACACTATTTGTATTGATATCTTATCAATATCTTATTCAAGATCATAACATCTTTAATCGAATCTTAAATATTCAATAAATGACTTAATTAAATTAAATTAATCAAAAGAATTGAGCAAAGGAGAAGATTAACAGAAAAAAGTTTAAAAAATTATATAAAATTTCCAAATATGAGAAAAAGAAGAGAAGGAAATTCGAATATATTTAAAAAAATTAATCAATAAAAAAAATTTCAAAAGGAAGAAAATTTCAGCTTTCAGAAATAAGAATTCCCTTGAACGTTTGTATCTTACCAAAGAACGTTCGAGAGTACTCATCAAATTGATATGTTTCGATATCGATCCACCCGCTCGCGAGGAAACAAACTTGCAGTTTCGAGAAGGAGAATAAATGAGAAGAAAGACGGAGTATACACGAGAAAGTTTCACGAGGGTTGCAGTTTTACCCTGGATGGTTACTTTAAAATTTAGATCACTGGTAAAATAATGCGCCTCCAACTTTTCAAATAAGCCGAAGAAATTAATTTCCACCCTGTCGTTATTTATTATTTCTATTATACGATCGCGGTACAATAAGTGATATGATAAATGTTATCGAGGAGCTTGAGAAATTAAACCTTTTCAATTAAAGAGAGTAGATATTTCTTCTTTCAATTTTGTGCGTGTCGTTCTTTCCAGATTATGGAGAAAACTCATGCACGAAGAAATATGGAAATAAGAAGTCGTGCGTATCAAAGAAAAAAGCTGCTCGATTTATTTTAGATATTTATAGAGGCACAATTTGCGAGTACTACTTTTTATCGAAATTTTTATTCAACGATTAGATTCTATTCTCGACGTCTAGAAAATAGTTTCTTTTTTTTTTCGGAATTTAATAATTAAAATTTTCCGTTTAATCTATTTTATGATTTAGGGGATACGATTATGATCATGTAATTCGAAATGAAAGAATATCACGCGAAATTCTAATCGGAAAACACGATATTGTAGCTTACAAGTGTAGAAGATTAATACAGGATACGTATAGATTCTAATATTAAGTTCGAAATTTGAAAAAAATCTAAATGGAAATATTTTTTAAACATATAATTTTAATTAAATTCCGTTAATTTTGAATTTGTCAAGAATTTGTCAATAGTGAAAATAAGAAAATTACAGAAAAATGAATATACCGAAGTTCTCCAAAAATTTCGAAATTTTCAACGAAAAGTTTTTGAATGGAACGAAATGACAGACTTTCTGCCAGTGACGGCGCTTCAAAATATGGCATTATTTCGAATTAATTTGCATACAACTTCGATTAACTTCGATTAATATATCTATAAATCGATACTCTTGGTATCAATAGTACGAAATCAAAATTAATCTTAATTCGAGCAATGATAAATCTTGGAACAATGATAAATACTGGAACAATCAAATTCATCAAATTATATTGTATTTTATTAAGATAATGATATAATTATGTTATAATATATTAAGTTTTTTCCATGATATCAGTTTAATTACGATCACTTGTATATAAAATAGGTACTTAAGTAAGTGTTATATGTTGATAATTCTAGCGTTTAAAAAATTGTATTTCTACGTGTATTTTTCCTCTTGCAGTATTATTACTCGATAAACTCGTGTGATACGATATAAAGGGAAGTACAAATGTTTCGCAGAACTACTCGTTATATTTACACGTAGATATGAAGATATAAAAAAGACATAAATGTTAACTTGTCAACTTTTTAAAATTCTAATTTTTCTTGTTAATAACTTGTAATATTATTTTTCTTCTTCTTCTTTTAACTCTCACTAAACTAAAGTTTTTTCAAAATTGAGATACATTTATCTATAATTTTTGTATATCGATCGAAGAATTGATATCTGCGTATGTTTCTATTCGCTTTTTTTATTTTTTACGATCTCAAAGATAAAAATTGAAACATAAGTTTTCTTTATCTCTCAAACTGAGTTTATCGATTTTTTATAAAAAATGCAAAATAATTTATAGTTTATTTAATCACTTAGGAAGTGAATGCGATTCATAAACATATAATTTTTTTTTCAAAATAAATATTTAAATAGTAAAAAATTAGCAAGGTAAAATTCAGAATAATTTACCTTATAATAACCGATTTAATCATTGCAATAAACTTTAATTTTTTTAACTGAAAATATTAAAAATATATTTCTTTAATTTTAGTTTGGTAAGATATTATATTTAGAATTTATAAAAAAACATGAATTTTATTTCAAAACAAATATCGTGGAAAATTTATGGAGATCAAATTTCTTATATAAACAGAATTGTAATAGAATATAAATTAGCCAGATATAGATTATCCAAATATGTATTCATTATCATGAATATCGATAATATGAAAATTGATTCTCTGATTATTGACGATGCTATTATGAAAATTAATGGAAAAGATGATGAATTGTTTTATTAATCGTATTAAAAAATTTATAAGTATGTTATAAAAATTTTAGTTACTTACTTTTTTAATCGAGGAATTCATTACAGTTGAAAGCTTACTTATAGAAGTATGTAGGTATACTTTCAACTAGCATTTGAATTCCAAAACGTTTCCGGTTCTACTACTTACTTATATGATTATCATATTAATTTTATCCGTTATTATAAAGTTATATAGTATCATGATATAACTAATCAACGATTGATAAATTATATTACTCTTAATAATTATCTTAATAATAATATAACAATCAAATAATAATACATTTTGATAAATATGAATATTTTATATTTAAAAAATAAATTTCAAAATTTGAAACTTTAAAAAATTGTATTTTATATTTAATTTAGAATATGATGTATAAGATTTTTCTATATTCTGAAATTATCAATTCTTTATTAGCGATATTATTGTAATTCAAGAAATTTTAATTCGAATCTCGATTTAAACAATTTTTCTCGATATACATTTCGAATTGCGCATAAACTTGTTTCGACCTGTCAATAAAAAAATTTCTTGGAAAATCACTATCGACCGTGTAATGTTTCCAAATCAACAGGTTCCAAGAATGAGTCAGACGCTTCGTCACAACAAACCACTTACTTATTCGTATAAACAAAACATACGAAACGGTTCGATGATCGTTTAAAATTATATTACGCACTTTATAATAACTCACAATTTACTTTATAAAGAATTGTTGCAATGTTTTTCAATTATCGCTAAATGCTCGGCATTATATTTTTATATCTGCAATATTATACGCTTTCTAAGTCCGTACTTTTATCAAATAAGTGTGTTGTAAATTTTCAACGATATCTTAAATTTGTAAATTATTACCCGATGCAAAATAAATAACCGAGCGTTAATAATATTGAAAAGTATTAAAAAATTTACCTTTAAGAAAAAAAACTTATAACCGAAACAAAGTAATATTAATATTTCATTACAAATCAACAGTACAGATCTCAAACGTACGAACATTATTCTAAATTTTTTACAGATCGCTGCTATCGAAACACTCCATCGAAAATTCTTCCCCCAAAAAAAATCTACCAAAAAGAAAATATATCTCGTATATCAATCTCAATCATTCGATCAAAAAAAGTAAAAAACCTGTGCGCCGAAAGCTCACGAATCGAACCTAACCTAACTTAACGTAACCCACGCCATTGAAAATTTCTCCACAAAACGATATACGCGTTTAATAATCATTCAATCACCAACCTTGAAACAGATGCGACAGGATGGCAGCTTTGAAGCACGCGCAGCCCATAATAAATCCCATCATCGGCCGTACGGTGGACAATCACGGAGAGAGCACAAGAGGCACACACGTAGAGGCGTCACGACGATTTCCGCGACGCGGCCGTGCAGGTTGGACGGGAACGGAAGTAGCGTAGCTGCATCGCGCGACAACCGCGACACCATACGTCGACACCGGTGCGTGTCACGCGCGAAACTGGCCGCCTATTTGGCGAACGGTGGTCCTAATGGGGGGAAAGGGGGGAAGATCCGCGGCGATCGGCAACGTTCGTCGGAACTCGTCACCGATCGAGCCGACACGATGAATCGGACGACTCGTTTCCGTGCCTCGTGCTCGCTCGTAATATTTCGGCCGAGGAGAGGGGGCAAGCGTTTATCGCGGCGTGTCAAGGTTCCCCGCGGCGAGAATATGCCCTGTGTGTCGTCGTACGGTGAACGTTAACTGGCTCGGTGTTGAAAGCACCTGGATAGAGATTTTTTTTTTCAATTGTTTAGAGAATAGGCGAATGATAAATGGTTGATCAGTGAAAGGAATAAGGATGGTTGATACTTGAACGTATTTATTTTTTTTTTTCGATGATTTTTGTGGACTCGTTGGATAATTTATTATATGTAGTTGAATTGTTAAATATGTATAGGGAATAGAGTAGGAGTTTTTAATGGTAAAAAGATGTTTTGAACGTGCATTTTTATTTTTTGGAAATTCGTTTAGATATTTTGATTGAATTTTTTTTTATCATTTAGATGGAATAAAAATTTGGTGATTTATACGATGGAAATATACGAATAATTTTTGATGAATTTGATTCGTGGAATAATGATTAAGAAGTTGGAATTTTTTAAAAATAGATAGATTTAAAAATAAATTTGGGAAGATATTCAATGATTGGAAATATTGATATTAAAAAGAATATGGGAAATAGAATTGAAATATGTTTGTTAAATAATTGCTTTTAGAAAAAAAGGAACAAAGGAAGTAAAAAGAAGAAGAATAAGAAGAATTGTATTCATTCGACTTTTCCATGGGGAAAATATTTTCACTATACTTTCAAGAAAAAACAATTTCCTTGTAACTCAAGATAATAGAAGAAATATTTCACGTGTAAAATTAATGAATGTCCTTTGAAAAATCTCACATATATAAAAACTAAAAACTAAGAGATTTCAAAGAAGTTTTAACTAAATTCTAACAAAGAGTAAGAATAGCAAAAAGATCTGCAATTCCAACACGTGACATTCAAATTTATCGTAACGTAAATTAAATATAAAAATAGACTTTTATACGAAACGTTCCTTTAAAGTTTCGTAAACTCCGACTAAATGTTAACAAATTGAAACATAAGTTGGATTAAATGGCTCGTTAATGGTGATTCCGAACCATAAAAACTTCTCGAAAGATTGATTTAATACGTTTAGCATAATGATGCATAAAATAAAAATCGAGTAGAGAATTTCTCATGCTATTATATTATATTATTCATAAAAATAAGCTTTAATAAGCGCTGTTATATATCGTAATGAATCCACCCTTATTTTCGCTCTGCATTTAATTCGTGCAATCTTTGTTTCATATTTTCTTTTCACCAGAAATTTCGAATTAAACTAATTAATACTTAATACAAATACTTCAGATAATATAATAATAATAAAAAGAAAAAATATTAATGTAAAGATCTTATTTCTCTTAATCTCAAAATTTACATAAATAAATCGACACAGTTTAATTAAATTTCGTTCGAGACGAATCGAGATGAATCGTGAAAAATTGATTTATGCTAAAATTTCAATTCAATTGGAAGTTGAGAAGGAAAAGATTTTCCTTTGGAACATGACAGAATTCGAATATATTTCCTCATTATCAATTCGAGATCTTAGTGTTCTTATTTAAAGTCCTCGAAATTTCTTTAAAATATCGACATATTGTATACGAAACGAAAATTTGAAAAATTTTCGAAACTTTCAAAGTATCGAGATATTTAAGTTTACGAAACCTCCTTTCTAAAACGAAAGAAATTAGAGAATTTTCATTCGCATCAAAAATTCCAACGATTCCGAATTTCAAATTCCAAATTGAATTTTATTTCCAATCTGAGCAAATTAAAGCGAGCGAATCACAGCGCATGTTGAAAGCATTACGAGTCCAATCCAATTAAAGAGAAGGAGGTCGAAAAATGCAGGCAGATATTTATCATCGGTAAACAGAACAGGAAGCAATCAGAAGGAATTTGACGTGATGCAAGCAGGTCGTGGACGTGTTATTGGATTAGCACGTGAAAGTGCAACACACACGATCAATTATTTCGCAGGCGTGGATCGATCGCGATGAAACTGTTACAATATTTAATAGTCGGCTCGCGTTCACCAGAGAACGATCCACAGTTGCACCGTTACGTTCGTATGGAAATCAAGTTGCAAAATAGTAAATGAACCTGTCGAATCAGAATGGACTGACACGTTGATTCCATTCCATTCATTCTCGTATATTTATATAGGTCTTTAACGCTTGAAATCATGATGCTTTTTGACGTAATGAGATTAATCGTTAATTCATAACGCGAAAAGTGCGATTGAAATACGATGTATGTGAAGTACGTGCAAGCACGTAATACGAGATATCAATTCTATAAATTTTATATAAGTTTTATATAAAGTTTGATTTTATAAGGTAAGTAAATACTGCTTCTAATAATTAATATAATAATTATATGTGCTATAATTTCATTATTTTAAACCAACCAAAATGAGAACATAAAAAAATATGATGAATTATGATGAAATTTATTTATCAACACAAGTTCATCGAGATAAAATTGTTCTAAATTTACAAAGATCTATCAATTTAGATGATAATGTCATATAAAATGATCCATGGAATGCATTTACTATTATTATCAATAACATTAATTACGATATATTAATTACGATATCAAATTAATCACGAATAATAAAAACGAATTTTCAAACGAAACGAATATAAATTTTAATATTATGCGGTTAATATTTTATATTATTGTTTTATAAATAATATAATATCACTAGAATATTGTCGATAAGACAAGATTAAAGTAGAAAAAAAAAGGAAAAAGTTTGGACTTTTGTTCGACAGATTTGATTAATCGCGAAACAGTGAAACGACGTAATCAATATTCGAGCCGTGTCGATAACGAGCATGAACCAATCACGCGATAGAAAAATTTCATTATGAAAGATTACAAGTGGAAGTCGATGGATATTTTTCGCGTTTAACGCTCTAATTAACTTCACCGTCTCGTAAATATCGACTATATTTTAACTCAAATCGACCGCAACGCTCGAAGAGTATGGAAAAGCCTCGTGAATTTTCGTTTCGACGAGTTTCGCATGCTCGATATTTTCGCAAGAAGCGCGATTCGCCAATGCGGAAAATTTCCCCCTGGTATTTTATCGAAACGTAATTGAAAAGCGTACCGCTTAATTAATCAGTTAATTAATCTTTTTTGGCGGGAGGCGAACAAATGTAAAACTCGAAATTTAATTAAAAACCATTGAATCGGATCGAGGTCGTATGGTATTGTAGATTTTGTTCGTGCGACACGATACGGAATCATCGATTGTAAACACGTACACGATGAATACGTATTTACAATCGCAAGAGAAATATATTTCTACTTGTTTTCACTTGTTTTTCGAGTCTTTGAACACTCGCGGTAAACGAAACCAAAAATTGCAATTTCAATAAAATTTAATATTGACACGATGCAGCATAAGTTTAACATTTATATCAATACCAAACTAAGTGCCGTTTCACTTCGCATGCAATTTCCATTCTCATCTCTCACGAAATATCTTCAAATCCTATCATTTCTACACGCTATATCGCGCTACACCGATTACGCAATCAATTTTATTATCGATCCAAAACTGCTTACAAAAAGCTTAACATCGAAGCTTGGCAAAATCGAGACCATAAATTATCAACTGTAGAACGCGAAACACGAACGACACGAACAACAACAACAACAACAACAATATAACGTAATAACCGTTTAATCCAGAACGAGAAGGAGAATAAACAGGAGAAAACGAAACATCGAATCGTAAAACAAGGAGTGTGTGTGTACGTGGCAATTCTCTCGGCAAGCCGTGTATGGAAAAGCAAGGAGCAAATATATATATTCGACCGATTACGCGTGTCACGATCGAGCAAGATATTCGAGCGGGCGAACACGAACAGAGGATTAAGCGAGCTCTTTCCCACGATCCATGCAACGATCGAACAACGCTAATTATCTCGATTACGGCCAACCGTTTCCGCCTTGGATTATTAGTCCTGGTGTATTAATGACGTGGATGGATCAATGGAGAATAACGCGATGGCCAGGATTCAATGCGGGTTCTATATAAATACGTGACGGAACTCGAGCTCGCGTTTCGCGTTCTCTTAATTAATTGATAATAAACGATTTGTATCTACCTATTTTTACTAGAATTTTGCGTTTGTTATGAATTTATGGAAAATCGAGAAGTTTTAAATCATGGCTTGGTGGATCTCGAATGATTTGTATTTTATATATTTCACGAGTTTTGTTTAGATCATGCTTTACATATAGTGTTTGGAAAAAAAAGGGATGAATCGTGATATCGGAGAGGATTAAAAAGTTTGGCAAAACTTCGTCTAGTTTGATCCTGGCATTAATCTTGATATAAATAAAATATTATTCCAAAGTCAGTTATATATTATTTTTAAAGGGAACATCACGATTAATCTGGTAACGGAACTTTATTAATCACACACGAATTAAAGCCGACGAAACGATAGCAAAACACGGTGGAACGAAACACGATAAAGGCAATACCTCGAAATTTCCGCATATCGTATCAATTCAATGGATCTGTTCAATCAACGGATCGGAAGGATCCACTTTGTTTTATAGAGTTCAAAAAAACTCGTACCTGCGCTCGACAATCAATTCGAATGCGATTAAAATGTGGAATAAAAAATAGAAAGAAAGAAGGGAAATAAACAATAGAAGAATCTAATTGACCGAATTTTTATATCAACACCGTGCAATGATACAACGGAATTCTCTTTGCTCTTCTTCAACAACAATTTAATTATGCAGCCCAAAAAGTAAATATGTATGAATGAATTTTCTCGAATCGATTTTTTTTTGTGTATAAAATATATTACTTCAACATTATTATTAAGAAAAAATATATCGTTCCAATTGCGCATAATTCCACTCTCGCCTCCTATTTTATAATGCGAATCGAAGTCATCGTAATTTATGTCAAAATCACACGCAACGACAAACTACGCCCCATCGTTCAATAGCCGAAAAAACACTTCCAAAGCGTGTCCCATTGTACGACAGACATGTCAGAAATCGAGTGTCATTAAACTGTCCACGGTGTTTTCGTCGAAAATGCATTGAAAACGCGTTCGAATCGTCTCTGTCCGATATAACGGTGACTCGTTCCACTGATTCTGGCAGCCCTGAGTTACGCCTCTACTACTGGGACTCCCTCGTGCCTGCAGAATTATTGCTACGCCTAAAGTTTCCAGCTATGAATCCTGTTCCTAAGACCAACCGCGGAAAGATATACGGAAGGTCGGATGGAAAATTATTTTCATTTCCAGGTTGGTAAGAAAGTATCGTCGTTGTTGCACGGGGAGTCTTAAAAATTGAACGACTCTGGAAAATTTCGCGAGAATCGATAATAAATGTATCAGTTTTCTTTTTTTTTTTTAGTTTCTTGAAGAATTTTTGGTATAATGTCGGTATTTATTTTATAATTTTGTAAGTGGATGGAATTTTATTGCACTTGTTGGAATATATTTTGGATATTTTGGATTTGGATTTATATAAATATTAATATAAATATATATATTTATTATAAATATGATAGAATATATAAGATATTATTAAAGGATACGAGAAATTTTTATTTTTCGATAATATTTGTATAAAGTCAATTTTATCAATTTATTTAATTTAATGAGGCGAAAATTCGATTGAAATAACAATATTTTTAAATATAAATTTAATAACTGGTCTTGCATCTCGAGGATAAAAAATTTTCCATTTAAAAGAAATAATCTATTAAAAGAAATAAAAGTAATATAAAGTCGATTCGTCGACAATAAGGGAAGAACTCGTTTAGCCTGATGATATATCTCATAACACGTTATTGCTTTGATCCAATTAAGAATTATTGGATTCCAACACAGGTATAGAAAAATGCGGCTCGGGAATGGCGGATATTCCGTATTTTTGCCCCGGTGACCCGATTCTCACAAGTGTTAATCAACATCGTAAAACGCTTTTTCGTTTGAGAAAGTTAATAGAGTTATTTTCGCGTCGCTAGAGTGAAATTCATTTACCACGTGCATTTGCGAAGCTTGCAGCTTCTGTCGATGGTATCGTGTTGTAACGAAAATGAATAGGAGCTTCTCGAAAAGAGGGATGCAAAATTGAAGAATAAAATTTTCATTAATCGTACGAAATTTTTACAAAAGCTTTATAATGGTAAAAAAAAAAGGAGAGAGAAAAGGATAGATAATATATTTTTCAAATTTATTTCTACTTTTCGATCCCTGTTTAAAACGAATTTAAAATTTCATTAAAATGCAAAATTGGAATGGAAGGAAACTTAAAGAATGCATATGATACTTAAAAAAAACACACACACAAAATTATATCCAAAATATAGCATATATCGTGATATTTGAAGAATAAATCTCGAATTTCTATCTAAACTTTATTTCTTTTTATATAAAAATTTACAATCTAATAATCATAATAAATTAAGAAATTATTTCTATGTGAAAGGACTACTAAATCACAAATTACAGAAGTAAATCTGTAATCACAATTGAGATTACAAATACTAAATAAAAAAAAAAATATATCCAACCTCTTTTCAACAAAAGAGATTTCAAGCTGAACATTTCTCCGTATCAATCTTGTCCACGCGTCGATCGTGCGATCAACGAACGAACGAAGAAAGGAAGAAAAAAACGAGTTCGTACGAATTTCACAGTCGATTTCCAACAACGATTCCATTATCTACTGCGAGAAAAAATAGATTTCATTGCGCGTGCCATTACGCTCGTTGCAAATTACTTCGACGAGGATGAAATCGGTGGATGTTTATCCCGGAAACACGCACGAAATTTAAGTGATGGAGGAATTTCTCTCTCTCCGAGGTAAGTTTCGTCGATTTATCCCCCGGAACACGTAGTCATTCATCACTTCCGCGCTTCGCCGTTCTCTCACCACCATCGAGAAACGTTCCCCGTTCGGTCATTGATTATCGATTATCGGTTAAATTACTTTTATCGCTATGGCCGATTGTTATACCCCGTGCAAATTCATCAGAAGATCGTTCTCCTCCGAATCGATGACTGGTAATGAGTCCTCCTCATAATTCGAATGGAATTTCCACGAAATAAATTTCTCCCTTTGAATCGTGATTTATGAACGCGTTCAATGCGATCTTTTTTCACAAATTAAAAATTTTGTGCGTGGATTTATTTTTAATAAATGGATGATTATTATCATTCTTTGCCACTCTGATGGGACGATTCGTTCGATTTGATCGACGTTCGTATCATATTTTGCAGAATGACAGGTGGCAAAAAAAGAAATGTCACGGGATATTTTAAAAGTGTAAAGTTTGATGATTAAATAAGTTGTGCGATTAATCAAATTTATAAATTAGCCATCGCGAATAAAAATTACAAAAATTTAATAATACACAACTTTCTACCTGTCAATTTATCGATGTTAACAATTGATGAATAACTTCGTTTCAAATTTATCAAAACAAAATTCGATCAACAAAATCGTAACTTTAAAAAAAAAGGAAAGGATAGAGAATACAGGAATAAATCATTCTTTCCCAAACAAATTCATCAATTTAATTCTCGAAGGAATCCAACGTCGAGCAAAATTCCTCGAATTAATCACTTCAGATTTTCTTTTATCGAAAGAAAACACGAAAAAAAAACTTCCTAATCTGTATCTTCGAATAACGAGAAGGTAATTAATCAATGAAACTCTTTCTCACGCAATGTCTCTTCCTTTTTTCTCCCTTCCTCTTCGTCGAGTCGAAATTTCGCGATGAAACATTCCATGCGAATAAATCGTCTCGACGAGCAAATAAACAAATCGCGTTCCATGCGTTTTTCTCATTCTTATTCTTCGTTCCCTTCGCATCCCTTTACCTTCCACGTTTCTCTTTTCTTCCTTTTATCGATAAAGGCGACAGCGTGGAATTAATTTTCAGGAAATTATCGAGTTCACTCGCGACGCGAAAGACACGAATGCAAAATTTGCCTGCATCGAGAGAAGAATTATCGCATTGTTTTCGAATTTATTCGTTTAAGCAGAAGTTAATTGTTAACTGCATCCTTTTGGCTCCTTCGTTAGACGTAATTGGCAATTAATTTGCAATGGTTGATTTGAGATGATTAAAATGATTTATAGCGGAGCTTGTACACTCTTGTTTAAAAGTTTAAAATCGTACAGTCGGTCACGAAAATTTCCAGGAAAATTTATTTTAGAAAAATGAAATATTTTAAGAATTGGTTCTTCTATTATGCTTTATACACTCATGATTCATACAAATTATAATTATTCTTGATAACACGATTTATCAATTGTACCTTCACAAGATGCACTTTATTTTATTCATTGATCTCAAATGAGATAGAAAATTATCTTGACCATTGTCTCTTCTAAATGAAAAATTTATTTGCATTTATTTATATAATAAATTTACCAATCAAACTATCCCTATCCCATCTAAAAATAAAATTCCGTCGCAATAAAACCAAAAAGAAAGGGAAATACTCGACCCTGGCGTGCCATAAAAATTTCATACCCTGGAAAAAATCGATTCGACAGAACTTGGCAAACTCTCTTTCCCCCAAAGAAACGAACTTCGAGGATCGTTTAACACTCCTGTCAAATTTCCACCGAACTATCCTGCAACTTTTCCCTTCTTTGAATTAACATTTCTCTCTCTCTCTCCCTCTCTCTCTATGTGCGCGTGAACAAGAGATTGATACATTCTCTTCCCGATTCTTGAACGATCCCCACATTCCCCACGTTCCGAATCCGACCGCGAGCGAACGAAACGGATGGAAATCGATCGTGGAGCGCAATTTACGCGGATAGCGGTGCGCGCACGATCCGTGATCACGCAATTTCGTTTCGAAGGGCCTTAGCGAGGTTCGACCTGAAACGTAATATCGAAGCTCGGCCCTCGATGCGTTTTATCAACTCGAGATACGAGAGACTCGATCCGCACGGTTACGTAAGCCGCGTGTTATAGTTGCAGGGCCGTGGAACGGCTAGACAGTCTCTCTGCGATATCCGATGCAATCGAGACGGGATATTGGATGGTATAATCGTAGAGATGCGATTCAGGGTGGTTTAATTGCTTACGTATTTTTTTGTATTCTTTTACTCGTGTTCTTGATGATTCCGCGTAACTTTTATTCGGTTATTTTTGATTTTATCGATGTCGCGGATTGATTAATTTTCTGTGGTGATAATAATCGGAGAAGTGGAGGAGCATAAATTTGGGATACGTTCAATTCGTTATTTATCGTTTGATTTAATTTTGTCGAAACGGAACGAAACTTTGTCACGAGATCGCCTATATTCTTCATTAAATATTTCTAATCTATCTTCTGGAGAGTGATATTCTAGAAATAAGAAATTTCAATCGGGAGAAATCTGTAGGAAATTCCCGTCTCTATTTCCAAGATAAAATTATACTATAAAAATCAATAATGCAGTGAAGAGGCAGTGCAACCTATAAAAAAAATAATTCCTATACATTTTCCGTCTATTTCCAGAATAAAGAGTTCCTTTCATCGGCTTTATCTGCCCCGCTATGCTTTCCGAGAATAGCATTTCGGGTTAATTAAGTATCCGTAAGAGGAAATGTACATCGATAAAAATCGAAGAAAAAAGAAAGAAAGAAAGAGAAAAAAGGAAAGAATCGAAAAGAGAGAAGAAATAACGAAGGAGAACGCTACACTTTTACTTTTATCGCGACTGCAGCGCGAGAGATCTTCCACCTCCCCTTTTTTTGACAGATAAAAGACAAAGAAGCTGAAAGAGCACAGCCCCTGTGCCAACGTGGCACAGAGAGACTATTCCGGCTAATGCATAAACGAGATTAAAACCGCATCGAGATTGCATCTTGACGGGGAGGCGCGGTAGTTGGCTCAAAAGGGTTGAAATTTTGACTCCGTTAATGGATAGTCCAAGGAAATTGCATTATCAACTAAAGCTGAAAACCCTTATAAACTGCAGTCGAATGAAATAGAAGTCCCTTTGCTAGAGGGAAACCCGTGATAAAAATTACAAAGGATCAGAAGAATTGTTTTCGTTCCTTCGTTCGAGTTTGAAGAAGAAAGGATTTGAATACCGACGAGGTAATTAACGATACTGCTTTCTCTGTAAATTTAGATAACGCGGTAAGATAAGAATACATTTTTTATCAAAGGTGGCTAGACGAGATTCGATTTGAATACTTTGCAAAGAAAGTTGAAGAGAGAATTTAGTTATTATTTGTATTATTGAATAAATTGTGGATGGTACGTGATATGGAATATGTAATTGTACAATAGATGAAATGATAAATTTTTAAGAAGGAAATTGCGTGAAATTGATTTTTTCCTTTGAAAAGGAGAAGAGAAGTCACTAATGTTTAACAGTACTTAATTTTAAATCGTCGAACAGATTTTGAACTGAATATCTGAATTGTAGATATTAAATAAATCATTGTCAAAAATATATCTCAGAAGTGATCCGGTTTGGGGGATGATTTTTTGTGCTATTTATTTTCATAAACGAGGAAAAGAAAATTATATCTTGAATAAAAATCTTATATATCAGTTTACGTTTTGATTGCACAAACTTCACAACAACTTTGTACAATATAAACAAAACAAAGTGAAATAAAATAAAAGTACGCCAGTAAAAAAAAATAATGTCATTCATCACTTTACAAGCATTCTCGTTGAATATAAATGACTTACAAACGTGACTACAGTGTGTACAAGCTCAATCAAAAAGTTTCAAATATATTATTATTTATGAAACTGTGTATCGTAAAATTTACGTAACAAAATGCAAAAAGAATAACAACGATTAAATGTAATTCATCATCCTTTACCAAAATCCTCGTCGAATATAAATGACTTACAAACACGATCGCATCCCTTATATACGTCTTTTAACATAATCTCGAAATTTCAAATCGATATTGATGGAAAATTATCATTCAAAATTCTCCATTGCAAAACAGTATCCAGAGATCTGATTAAAATTTGTTCCAAGTGAATAAAACAATTTTCTTCGCGAACCGAAGGGGTAACTTCGTTTAAGGGACGGCGCCAGTGGTACGAGTCAACGATTTCAGAATTCAGATTCCATTCATTACGAGGAGAGATGCGGAATTCTCATAAAAATCGAATCGAGACTTCTTCTTCCCGATTCTATTCAGTATGCAACGCGAAGGCGTCTGGTTTATTCTTGGGTGAAGGACTACTCGAGAGAGAAAGAAGGAAAGGAGGGTCGAGGGTTGATTTACATGGTGAGAGAACGCGGCTCCTGTCCGACCTTTACGATTCTCCCTGATTTATTCGATCTTGGGTTCGAAGTTTTTTTCCTCCATCGATTCACCAATTTAAAAAGAGCGAACCGATCAATCGTCATTGACGGATCGATGTTTTGAATAGCCAAAACGATCAGATATCGTTTGTGGATGTTTCTCCAAGTATTCGTGCTCGTAACGTGATTTTTCTCGAAGATTTCGAGGATGGAAAAAGTTAAAATTTTATGAATTATGAATATTTATTTATTTATTTGATATAATCGAGCGTAATTATGATGTCTTCAATTTCTTTTCCAGGTTTACTTCCATTCAAAATAGTATTCCAATTTAATTATCCAAATTAAAGACACGAGAGAATGTTTAAACGTATTTTCCACGATGCTCTTTTCTATATTTATGCCAAAGTTTAACTCCACCAAAAAAAAAAAACAAAAAATAAATAAATAAATATAAAATTTTCAGGATCCCTGTACAAATTTTGCAAGCACTTAAGAAAGCTTTCGCGAAATACTTTTAGAATCGGGAAATATAAGAAACGCAAATATTAGCACTGGGGATCTCGGCTAAAAGTATACCAAAATATCGGCATTTCTCTCAAAGAGAAGAATCCGATACTACTTCGAAAGAGGAAGGACCAAAGAAAATTCGAAAACCAGAAATTTTTCACTTATACACACGAGATCGAGATCAGCAATTCACACCATTTGCTACCCTCTTTAACCTGCATCTTCCTCGCATTTTCAATTCGTTCAAACATTATTATTATTTTTTTTTAATTCGTCGAATACCCCTCCACGTTCTATCAAGAGATTTTTAACAATCGTTTTATAGTGATAGGTGAAATCACTAAATATCAAGGGCAGTTGCTCGCTTCTTATCTTGTTTCACGATTAAAACGCCATTGCTGGATTAAACGGAGGCACATAACTCATCAACGCGAATCAGATTAAACTGCAATGATTCGAACGGCCACTTTGCATCAAAAAGACTCTGGAACCAAGATTTATGGGATGCATCATTATCGACTGTTAGGCATCTTGCCAAACTAATAAATACGAATATGACGTAATATTAAGAGAGAGAACGAAGAGAGAATTTTTAGAATATTATTATTTTTGCTGGAGATCTTAGAGAAAGAAATTACGGAATTGGGATAAGAATTTTTTTTGATTACTTCATTTGAATTTTATAAAAGAAATATGACTTATCGTATTGTTTATCGTTGAAAAAAATTAATTAATCTGATTTTCTGAATAAACTTGTGCAGAGAGGACGTTCGGCAAAGTTTTGAAGCTTCACAATTCAAGTACAGTGCATTTAATTCCACTTAAGCTTCTCTAAGGTAAATACAGTTGAACAGCTACTACAACAAACAATTCAATTTTGAGACAGTTTCTAAGACTGTTGCGTGCTTGTTTCTACGAGGAAATGCAATTTTGATAATAACATTACTTCTTAACGGTTCACCGTGAATATTTATCTATTAATAGGATTTAAATTGACGTCATTTTCCTCGAAAATAAACGAAAATATTATATCCTCTCCTTTTTTTTTTTACTGTAGAATATGCGTATTTGAAATTTCACAAAATTTTGCAAGAGTAACAAAAGAAAGATCGAATATTACCCGAAATCAATCTCAAGATTCGAAACTAACTGTCAGAAACGAAGCACTATTCAAATATTTCTCCTCTCGACTCTCAATAATATCTCAAGAATCTCTTTCACCGGAATTTGCAGGGATTTTACAAGGAAACGAACAATTATTCGAATCTTTCTCTCCTCTCGACGATATTCCAGAAATTTCTCAAATCTCTTTTCACCTCGATCCATTATAGAAATTATAGAAAAATTAACCTCGCTAATTTTCCCACTAAAAATCTCTCTCAAAATCTTATTTCATCTCACCGTACACCAAAATTATAAAAAAAAAATCCATCTATTTTCCGCTAAATATTCGAATAATTAAAACTCTCCAATCTTATTTCTCGTCTCATCATCAACCAAAATTATCAAGAAATCTTTGTTTTATTCCCCTTTCTTCGCATAGATTAAATAAAATTCGAACTCTTGAGAAAAAAACCGATCAAGCAATCTGCGAGATATCTGAATTAAATCAGGATTGAATCGATACGACGCGTAACCATTCAATCATCGTTCACGAGTCGCTGCTTTCTATTCGTCCACGGTTTCCGGAAGATGAGGTTTCTTCCTCATCGGATCGCATTGAGAATCGGCAAAAACCGGCTGCGAGAAACACGGCGAAACGAAGGAAAAATGGGCTTTTCTGCTCGACCGTTTCAAAGGACGATCGAGTAAAAGAGAAGAAAAACGAGTTAAAGAGGTTGCAGATTCCGGATCGTGATGGATAAAAGTGAAAACTTTCGTTGAATTTTACCGGTTTTTCACGGTGGTTGTGGGTCCTTTGATAATGTCGCTCTGATAACGAGATTACTCTCGAAAGAGTATTCTAAAGTTTGATCGATGGTATAAGGGATCGAGAATTGAGAATATTTGGAGGTAAATGCTCTAAGATCTTGAATGAAACGCAAGTGCTTGGTATGTACCCTTTGAAATTTTCCTTCTCGCTAGATTTTCCGATGGAAAAATGTTGAAATTTAAATGATTATTATTGAAAAAAAAAAGAATGAAAAATTGGAACGATACGCTCGACAGAATCCTTTTCTTTTTCTTTTGCGTAAATTTTTCGTGGAAGAAATTAAAAATTTTATCAACAAAGATATGAAAAAAGAAATGGATGTATCTTTCGTAAGTTTCATACGTATAAGATACAAGATATAAATAAATTTTCATAAACAAGGAAACAGAGAGAAACAATATTTCGCAAAATATCATAGATGTCATGGTTATTATGAAATTGTCGAGTTGATATAACACGATTCTACGTCAATTTCTTTGTTGAGTCTCTTGAATTAATATTACAAAGAAGCTAAGTGAATCGAAACTTCTTCCACTTCCTGTCCGTGCTTCCGTGTTATTACATTTTTAAATACTTTGAGGTAAATGAAGCGGGAAAACTTTGATGAAAAGTTGCGAATAAAATCGAACTTTTTCAACGAATTATTTAATCGGAGAATGATGATATCTTTTCTTGCAAACTTCGTTTATTAATTATTCGAAAGAGACCTGTTATATATATAATAATAGTAATCAAAAGATCGATTCTACTCGGATCGATCGATATTGAATTACTTTTTGATCGTCAAATTTCGAATTCGTCGATAATTAGATTTTTCCTTCATCGTGGAAAATATACCATTATTTGTGGAACAATCAAGTCATTTGGATATTCTACGGTTCGATTCTGATTCTAGAAGAATGGTAAGCCTTTAAATTTTTTACAAAAAATTGAATCAATGAGAAGAAAAGAAGAGAAAGGAAAGAGTAGCCTTATTTGCACAGGATCGGAGGAAATAAACGATGTTCTCGATTTCCAAATTTCGATTTACGGATGAAAATAGCCCGCGATCGTGAAATAATCGTGTGTGATTTTCGCTTTGAACGTCGTTCAAACGTCTTCTTCGTTTTTGATAAGGTTGAAAGAAAGAAGGGAAGAGAAAATGTATTCGGGAGCACAAAAGGATACTAAAGGCATTGATGAAATATGCAAGATGGACTACTAACTATTACCTCTGAAACGCTACACCGTCCGTCTGAATGGAGGCTCAAAGATTCGGAGACAAAGAATACAATGGAATTTTATTCGAGGGAAGGCGAATATGACTTTCATATAATCAAAAGTTTTACATTTGCAAGGAAAAGTCATTTTCACTGCAGTATGATGTCCTTTGGGACAAATTCTTTAATGAAGCGGAAAGAGAAAAGATACTAGAAGCATTATAAAAACAACTGTATCTACTAAAAAACTTTATTTATATTAAGAGAAAATTAATAATAACTTAGCCTACGAAAGAGACAGAATTTTAATTAGAAATAACTCGGATATTATATAACTTTTGATCGAGAAGAAATTAATAAAAATATTTAATTTCATTCCTTCCAACATTTCAATCCAATACCATAAGGAATATATTCCGATTTTCTAATTGTAATACTCGACGGGAATCGGATGAAAAGTAAGAATCGAGAAACTTTTAAATGAAACGAAATTACTTCCACCATATTGAAATTTAAAATTCCTCCCGGAGATACGCTACATTGCATCCCTCTCCCCAGTTCAAGCCCCCCGCACGATTCAAAACTTTCCAACCGAATACAACCAATAGACACGCGCGATATCTCGACAACCCTCTCCTCCCTCTCCAATAAAAAAACGCAAAAAACACCAGCACCAAGAACGCGGCACACTGACAAATGGCATTGCCAACATCTCTTCCCGGAATCCCCGTTGGACAAAGCTTCCCTCGAGGCTCGAGCGTGGTCCATTTTCAGGCGAGTTCAGCCGCAGAAATCGCGACACGCAAAACACCCAACGACACGAAAAAAAAGACGAAAGGAAAAGAAAAAATAGAGAGAGAGAGAGAGGGAGAAATAAAACAAAGCGAAAAAAAGGAAAAAGAGAAAAGGGTTGGAGAGAAGAGAAGATTCCATTATTCCGGCACGATACCGCGTCGAAACGCGCGAGTGCTCGCGCGATATTCTTTGATCAGTCCTCTGACGAACGTGCGACGAGCTCCCTTCAATGTGCGCGTGTGTATAACTCTCCTCCCCTCCCTTAACGTATTACGTACGTTGAACTCTGACCCGGAAACGCGGCGGGGGTGGCTTTGTGCTTGGCCTTCGACAACAGGTCCGCACGCCGGCTACGCTATCGAGCCGAAGAATGGAAGGACGCGCGTTTCTGGAACGATGGAGACCGCGAGTAAATGCGCAAATGTTAATGACTCCTTCGCTTTCTCTCGAAACGCGGTGTTTCGGCCTCGATGGAGACGGTGAAACGGCTGTGCACAGTTGAAAGTCGAGGATTCCTCTTTTCCAGAATTTGTGTATGGGAGTTTTTCCTTTTTCTCTTTTCCTTCCCATCCCCCTTTCTTCTTTACGTCGAGGCGGTGGAAGAACATTTTAATCAAATGAAAAACGAGATTGAATCATATCGAATCGTTCCTGGAAATAGAAATTTTTATATTCAAATATCGAATGATCGTTGCGATTTATCAAATTAATCCGATTAAAATGTATCATATTCTACCCAAGTTCGTCTAACTCACTTTCCATTTACCTCTTCCATTTACCTCGGCACAATTCGAGACAAATTTCTACAGTGACGGTGCATCTGTCTCTATACGATAATTCTCCTCTTTCTATATAAACGTTCTCTGCTCCTCTAGAGATCCTAGAGGAGAAAGGGTGAATATCAGGGATTGCTTACGTCTCGAACTTCTCCGCTCCGAGAATCTCGACTCTCGGATCCGTGTTCCAGGAGGGGTGCAAGGAGCAAGGGTTGAAAAGGCAAGGGAACAACGTTGGCTCGCTCGTCGCCAGAGATGGATTGGTCGACGGGAACAGGAAACAAAGGCTCGTCGACGAGGCACGAGGAAATGGAAAAATTATGAGGCGGCCCTGATGAACGCGCGATTCGAGAAATGCTCTCGAGGAACAGCGCGCAACGTGTTAATATAATTAATTTCTTAGAAGAATGGTAGAGTTCCAGTATGGAGGTTTTAAAGTTTAGTTTTGTTAAAATAGTTTGCTTTCAGAGGGAATTATTAACGAAACTGGATGTGATTTCGTTTTTAAATTTAAATCGAACGTGTATTAAATAAGATGTAAATAAATTTATTTATTATTATTTAATTTATCGATTAAACTCTATTAAAATTGGGAACACTTTGAACCACTATAGCTTCGAAGATAATGATTTTCGTGAAACAAGTGACTGATCATTAGAAGCGAGGAACTTTGCCCTTTAAAACAATTTTTCATTTATCTCAATGCGATTTCTGGTTGCCGAGATATCGCCGTGTAAAGAAAATGATAATTTTTTATTATTCGCTATCTCGCTCGCACCACGTCTCACCGATCAATCTGAAATTTCAGATTGGAAAATTTCTGGAAAACATTTCCAAAAAAAATATGTTCAGCACGAATAAATTCCAAAACGAGATAAACGATAAATTCTCCTTGTATCGCAAGAAATTGGTGCAAAATTCAAGATGGAAAATACGTAGTTAATGCAACAATCGTTGCAAAAGGAGAGGTTGGAAACAGTATGATTGATTAATGGTAGATTGACAATCGATCTTGATGAATAGAAGGCACACCTGTGACACGATGTACGCATCTGTATAATGAGCCATCATAGCGAAATACCATTTCGATTCGATCGACGAACGATATTAAAAAATTACATTGTAAATATCGCATTAAACACATAATAAATTCAGTAGAAAAGTAAAAAATATTAAAAAATATTATAAAAATATTATAAAAATAAAAAAAATATTATATTATAAAAATAAAAAAAATATTATAAAAATAAAAAAAATATTATAAAAATATTATAAAAATAAAAAAAATATTATAAAAATTCAGTAAAAAATATGAATAATAATTTCTTCGATGACAAAATTTCCAATCAATTATTTCTCGTCTCGCACGTGTGTCGCTATAAATTACATTTGTCCTAAATACCGATGTATATAAATATACAGTATTTATACAAACGTATACGACAAGAGGACACGTCTTAATAACAATCTTTCGTTCTCCGTTAAATGTTTCCAAACATTAGTAAATCCAATTTCGTATAGAAACGCGCATACGAAAACACGGACTCGTCATTTGAATTTTGATCGTCGTCGCCGAACGTTCGTTCCGAACTGGGTGATTCGAATATTAAATAGGCCGGTAATACGCGATGCAAAGAACAATATCCAACAAACAGAACGCGATACGAACGTGGACGAATTTAATCGTCGCTCGGGGAGAACAGGCGTGCGAGAATCAACGAAATCAAAGTGTTGGATAGAGAATCAGGCCGAGATTTAACCCGGGTTTGTTAACTGGTAAATTGAATTTCTCGTTCAACAATCTCGATGGAAGGGCGAACTTTGCCGCCCAGCCAAATTCGTTTACTCGGATGCGGTCGCGGAATAATTTACGTAGAATTTCGTAGATTCGTGGGCGCAATGATCCGCGATAATTGAAAATATATAATTGTAACGAGAGCGCAATTCGAATTTAACAGGAATTTAAGGCGACGAGGATTTAATTATCCTTCATTTGTGGATTTTTTTACGTTCGAAGATGAGACATTGGAATTAATAAATATTGGAGGAAGCGTAGGGAAATGAAAATAAGTGAGAAAAGGAAGATGGAAAAACTGGAAAGAGGAAAAATAAAATATGAATCTCGAGAATTTTCCTCCGAGGCACGGGTCGACGACAAATATTTTTATCGTCATTGTATCTCGCCGCGACTCGTTCTTGCGTGTGCCACCCCTCGCGTGCTACTCAAGGGTAATGCGTAGCTTTCGAGAGTGAAGTCTGGAAGCCATGAAAGGACCACCCTATCATCTCAGACCGTCTCGAAAGTCTTCTCTGAAGGATCTCGAAGAGCTGTTTTAGGGAAACACGAGTTTCGCTCGTTCCTTTATCCTCTGTTTCGCGATCGCGAGAATCGTGAGACACTTTGGATGAACAGTACAAGAATTATCTCTATCCAACATTGTATCGATCTTCGAAAGAAAAATAGTTTTAACTAAATTTAGCAAATGGAAGAAGAAATGGAGGGAATATAAAGAGATCTTGCGACGTAAATTCGAATTAAAATTGCTAGATGGGGAGAATTTCAGTGATAATCGGTGAATTTCTATATTTTCAGACGGAATAAAAACTCAACGTTGATCAATCATATCTTTTAAAGATACAACAATGAGGAATTTTATTGTGAAAAAGAGGCTGAGCGTCTCGAGACCTTTCTTGCACATCCAACAATTATTATTCGTTTATTGAAAAAATATTTCGAGTGTTAAAGCAGAGGGTGATAGAAAACAGGTGTTTCGCGAAAGCGTCAACGACCGAGCGACAGCACAAAACAGAAATCAATTAAACCGCGAGGACGGCTCTTCCAAAATGGCGCGCGGTTCGTGGATTATTCTCAGCCTGGTATATTTCCGTTCGACGCATTTCACGGCCGTTCACGGCTAATTCCGTCTCTGCTGGTTTATGGAACAGGCCAGACCCGGCGCGCACGCTACCTCCGTGTCACGAAAACCGTGTTCAAGTCGAGGAAACGATAACCAGAGAGTCTCGTGACTTTCCATTCCAAACCTGCTATCCCGCAAAATTCGTAACTGATCGATAGAAACGAGCACGAGGTAAATCTGTCGGCCGAATATGTTGCCAGAAATAATTGGCCAGGTTAGAGAAATTTCTTTTTATATATTTAATATTCGTCTTGCGCGAAAACCTTTGGCTTTATTTTGAATTTTTTTATTATTGATACGCTTTCTTTCCAACCGTCGTCCTTGTTTTTCTAGAATATTTTGATTTAAAGTTCACAAGAGTTTGCAAGAAGAAATGAAGGATAAACTTATTTTCTATCAAATAATAAAAATTATTCGAATAAAATTAAAAACTATTCGTATTAAAATCCGCTCCACTCTTCTCTTGCGTTCGCGAGACAGTTGGTTAATTTGTACCATTAGAAATGAGGAAGTATAAGAGAATTGAACGAGGAAGGAATATGAAATATATATATGTAATATAATATAACGATAAGGAAAGAAACAGGAAGGAAAATCAGTGACCACGAAATTAGGTCGAATGAAGCTGCGGCGTAAAAGTTGTCGACGACTCTTCTAATTAGTGGAAATTAAGTTAACGAGAAAAGGATGTCGTGGAGGAGGACGTGGAGAGGGACGTCCTCCGCGGGATATCTTTCTCGATCACTACGATTTCTTTCCTTCATTTTTTATTCGTTTCGTATGCACATCAAAAAGGAACAAGGTCAAGGAACAATCCTCTGACATTTGCGAATCGAATATTACTTTTTGATCTTGATGAGATTACCATTTGTCCTTGTGTGTTCCGAGACATTTCATGGAAATGTATAAATTGAATGTAAATAAGGGAGAAAAATCGTCAAATTTAATATTTAAATTGAAGAATCGAAGAACTAAAATAAATGTCAAAATAGTATTGTGAACGTCAAACACAAGTTTGAGATAACGAACAAAGAGGATATATTTGTTCTTCACTTATAAACTATCTTATAATTAAATATATAAATTAATAAAAATTGCTAGTACGGTACAACTGCTTTCATCCAAAGAAAAAACATCCAATACACACTGCGATCCTTCCACCTAACAAAATACACATTTTCTTAAGATTTAAATCAATCGAATAAAAATCTTCACAAGATAACCAATATTACCAATCAACCTCGTCAAAAGATTTAATCAGTCGATATCGATGTCGAAAAGATTCGAAACATTGCTAATACAATATCATCAATTTATACGACTCCCTTCTAACCCTCAAATCCAATAATCATCTCATCTTGAAACATCTCGACTAACTCCTCCAATCGAATCTCAATTCTAATTAATTTCGCCGTTCATTCTATAATATCCAACTCAGCCGATCGTTCGTCTCGTTGGGGTTAATACCAATCGTTTGAATCGACGAGTATCGAGGATGGTCTCGCCATTCTAGAGGATGACCCATTCGAAACTGAGAGGTCTCGTTCAGGACCATTGGTTGCATCGGTTCCTCGACACCCTACGACACTCGTGTCGACACTCGAGAGGAGATGAAGCATCCCGTTTCCCCCTTCCAACCTAACCACCACTCGAGATGGAAAATCGATCGCAACTTTCCTATTCTCGAATCGACCCTACGTCGATTAAACTCTACTGTCGACTTATGGGACGAGGGCAATTAAGGACGTAAGAACAATGAGCATCGTTAGATTAATAACAACGTGTTCGTTTTACATTTTATTAACCGAATTCGTTAAAAGGTACGTATTGAATACGATGAATATGATGAATTCAATTTTTCGATCGAATTGATAATACGGATATTTTTAGCAAATTTAAATTAATTGAGTTCAAGTAACCGTTAATATTGGTATTATATAATTATTATTTAAAAATCATTTATCTAAATGATTTTTGAAAAATAATTTTTCCAGAGTTATCAAATCGTTCGTTATTATTCGTCGAATATATAACCATATTTTAATTTCAATATGAAACGAAATAAAAGGAAAAATCAGATCCTTATTCCTTCAAATTAAATTGATCGAAAAAGGTACTAACTGCTTGCCAATTTAGAATTTTAAATATGCAGATGTTGCTCTGATACGCGACACGTGCAACGTCGTTTAATTCAACGTGTTCTCAACGGGAAATCAGCGCCATGTACCGTCTCGATCGCTTTTCTGGGAATTTGTTTTAATTGGACCTCCCGAGTTGGGGAGGATTATCGATCGCGAGCTAGTGCCTCGCTGATTTTCGCGGCGAAAAACAGGATGGGGATGGGGTTGAAAGAGGGAAGCAGGTGTTCTTTGGACGATGAAAGCTGCGCCTCGAACGGGGGGGTATTAGTCGGAATGAATGAACCTTTTTTCTCTTTTCTTCTTTTTTTCTTCTTTCTTTTTTTTTTCTAGGGATCGATTCACCCTCTAGGTCTGGAAAACGTGATTTAGACGAGGAGAAAAAGATTGGACGGGAGCCGACGATGAATCGTTTTATGATTGAATTGAATTCGAGCGTGTTAAGTTTATGGGGCGAGTTAAGTATAATTTGATAATGCGATATGGCAAGAAATGGTATTATTGCCGTTGCTTCATTTCCACATGGAAGTAATTAAATTCTTATTACGGCGAAATTATACTTGCGAGTCGTCGAGAAGCGTAATAAGCCTGGCTACAAATTAATGAACGCATCTTGTGCGCGATGAGAGTGAGGCGAGATTGCTTCAAACGAGAAATGCTTCTAATTACGACGTTATTTAACCCCTTGCCTTGTAATAGACGCGAGCTCGTGATACGGTTTCCGGATCAAAGGTGGAAGTCGAGCACGGGAATCACACTTGATTGTATTATTTAGGTCTTATGGTGCTTTATAATTATGCTAAAAGACTATATGATTTCTCGAGCGACTGCATCGTCAACCCTTAAAATAAACCTGGTGTAACGTAATTTGGGTCAAGAAATGACGTTCGTCGTAGAAAGAAATTATTTAGAAATCTGGCAAAGGGAACGAATTTGACTGAATAGATCCACGGCATGCTCAGAGTGCAATGGAATGGAAGTCAAAGAGGAATGGATGGTGTCCAATGTGAAATATATGAAAAAGAGATTCTTTGTGATATTTTCATATTATTTTTAAATATGGTATCAAACGTGTTCTTTAAATATAAATTCTAGATCAAAAGCCATAAAGGATAAAAAAAAATTATTCCTATATTAAATTCATGGAGAAAAAAAATAATAAAAAAAAAATGTGAAGATAAAAAGCAATCTTTTTGATCTTTTCATAACTGTAAAAAAACCTTATTAAAAACTACATCGTAAAATTTTTATATTAAATTCACTAAAAAAAGATTATAATCCTTTATAATCCTTCAAAAAAGCAAGTTTCAAAAATCTACAATACCCTCAAGAACAAAGAAAATCATTTGCAATCCAAAATAAAGTAAAATAAAATAAAAGTACATCATAATAAAACTGCAAAACACTAAGGAGACGAGGCGATATTCATAGATCAATTCCTTTCAAAAATCTCTCAATAATCAGACAACAAGTGCCTCTTGTCTCGTGGCCAAAACAAATTCAAGAGACACAACACCATCATCAACCCCTTTCTCCATCCAACTGTTACATTTCTTATCGCTCGAAAAAAACTATCAAATTACAAAAAAAAAAAAAAAATCACGTAGAGCATCCTCTAACTCTGAACGAAGCTGCAAAACACGAAGGAGACGAGGCGGGTTGATGGACCGGGGGGTGGTTACAGCAGGCTGCGACTGCGACTGCAGTCGGCGATGGAGGAACTGGGTCAGTGGAGCGGATGGAGGCGCGTGGGCCGCGGGATGCACACACACCTTTTCGACGTCGCCGCATAAAACACCACTGCAGCATCAAACATCACACTCTGGACGGTGATTGGGGGTGAGAGGTCAGTGACTCCGGCCGCTGCTTTCTCGCCCCGGATGCGTCGCTGCTCCAGGCCGCATTCGTCGTACCCGCATGCGGCCACCCTTTCTCTCTCAACCGATTGTCTCTTGATTCCAGACGTTCGAGGGGATTGAATTCGATTCGATTCGATTCTACGGTTCGATTCGTGAAACTGATCGGAAGATGATTGTTCCAAGATCGAGGATGCGTGACCGATCGATGATTGGGGATGACACCTAGTATCGTGCAGGGATGTATTTTTTTTTTTAAATTGAAGGAAGAATGATGAAGGAAGATGGATGATGAGATGGTCTTATTGCTCCTTTCACGTAACGTTGAAAATTGCACAAGTTTTTAGTACACTGTGTTATATCTTGTTTTTCTTTCTTTCTTTTTTTCTGTTCTTCTTAGCTTGTTGGAAGGTTTGGACGATATTGCTTTCCTCTGTTGCGAGATTGTTCTGTGAGAGACTGTAGTGTTATCGAAGATTGATGGAACGAACTGTGTTTTCTCTTTTTCTTTCTCTCTATCTCTCTTCTTTTTAGGGTGAAATATTAGATATCGACGTAATGCGATTAGGCCACAGAAGAAGTTCGCTCGAAATCTAATTTTTTTGGAATTCGATTGGATAGGGGTGTCGCTTTCTTTCGTTTAAAGATCGGTGGATGGATGTTGTTTCTTTTGTATACGATATGGCTTTGGACGATGAGCTTTTCGCCTCGAGTCGAATCGTAACTTTTTCGATTCGTTTCTTTTTATCTGATAGTAAAAAAATTGCTTTTATGTAAATGTTAACGAGTATTTAAATTTTTTACGCCTCCTTTTCTTCTTATTTCGCAATTAAATTGCTAGACACGACACGTTTCTCCTACAGTAACTGCAAACGTTAATCGTTTCTTAATCTTTAACGTTATGGATTTTGGTCTTTTTTCCTCTTCTTTCGAGAATATTAGATTATATCTCCGCTTTTCTCCACAAATTTCACGACACAATGCATTTTCATCAAGGGACAATCTCCCGGGATCTCAGTCTTCTCAATTTTTACTATTTTCAAGGTATCTCTCTATTTTTCAAAAATATCGAATTTTAAGAATTCCAGGACGATAATTCTTACTCAGATTATTAATCCCTTTTCTACGTTTATTTGTTTTCGAAACATCAAAATTCTATCTCCTTTGCATAAACAGAATTTTGCACCAGTGTCCAGTTCACCAATAATCGGTGAAACTTTTATTTTTTGCACGAATATTTTCACATACGCACATATACACAAACACGTACACCACAGTTTTTCACTTTTCACGTTTTTCTCGAGAAAAAGAAAGAAAAATTATCTCATCATCCACGAGTAAAAATCTTTTTCGCACCATCCGTTCTCCGTCAAAGTTCAATCACTCGTCCCTCTACCTGGGAAAGCCCGCACGATCGAAGCGACCACGTTTCCCCTTCGTCGCGCGCGGAAAATCGAGTTGCCCCTTCGTCGAGCGCTGCTCCGCTCTGAAAGATCGATCCGTGACTTTCGATCAAAGGCCGCGTCACGTGTTCCCGTTACATGGCCTCGTTATAATCGACTACATGTGCGGCGAGGTAAACAATGTTGCTTATCGACGAGTCGCAGCGAGCCGCTCGATAAGGTTGTCGAATCTATATCGAAACACAGCCTGACCCTGCGAATCTCCGATAACCCATTATTGTCGGGGACGTTTAATTGCCGGATTAAACGGCGCCAATTAGCCGGATTTGGCCCAGCCTGCACGATTTATCGCTCTGGCGAAATATGAAACGTGTCTTCGAGGAAAGCTATAGATCACACCTGTGAGACCCTTCCTCTGGTTTCAGTTTTGAATTCGTCGAATGATCGATGTCGAGAGTTTTAAGGGTGAATGATACGTGGTTATTGATACGAGGTATATATCGTTAAAATTTGAAGATAAATTTGGATTTCGATTGGAGAAGTATTTTTGTGTGTCTTTCTCTTGATGTCTTTCTCTTTTCTTTGGGAATTATTTGGGAGAGTTTGGGATTCTTGAGAATCGATGTAATTTTGTGAATGTAATTTTGGATTATTTATTTTTTCTTTTATGATATGAATCAAAAAAGTGTCATATCGAAAAATTAAATTAGGAAAATTGTTCTTTATATCTTTATTTATAATCAAAAAGAGTTTAATCGTAATTCTTCTCGAAATGATTAGATTGATAAAATCTTATGAAAGTATTTGTTCAGTAGTTGAATTGAATATAAATAATTTTATTCAAATTTATTCATCGTTTTTATCAAACTATACAAATAGCCTTTGGCAATATTAGTTTTCGTATGAAATAACTATCTAATCAATACATAGAATATCTTTATGCAGAGAAGAAAATACGACGTCAAGTGGAATTCAAGTCGAAACGAACGGAATATTAATCCCTCGACTCATAATCAATTTTAATTACAATTTCAGATGTGCGGTTGGCTCTTTATCGTTTGGATATCGTGAAACGAATCCACTGAGGAAATTCCAATAAACTTACATGAAATTTTATCATTTAATTTTACCGAGTATATTTGCATATTCAAACAATTAAATCTTCACTTTCAGAAAAACTTAAAATTTGATAAATTTTAAAATTATAAAGGTTTGTATAGAATAATTTTAATAAAAGTCACATTATATGTAAAATGTATCTCTATTCCTAGCACCATCTTAGTAAAAAATAAAAAAGATTCTCGTCGAACATCGAAAGAATTATTCTTCGAACTTGGAAAGATAAACATTTCCAAATTATAAAAGTAAATAGTGAGTTTTTGATGGCGTTGAAAGTGTACCCTGTCGCATGAGACGCGTTCATTCAGCGTGCAAACGTTAAAAAATGCAGAGAGGTGCGAAACCGTGGAAGGTGGGGCGATATTCAAAGCAATGCCGTCGCAATTTTCTCTGAAACGCCGTTAGAACGTTCGTCGCCTCGTTGGAAACGATAATTTGGCGCGGGGGGATAACGATTTATACGGTTTTCCTCGGTGGACCTGGCTCGATTAAAGCGAGTTGAAAATTCGCGAGAGAACTCCCCTCCCCAAAAAAAGAAAGAAAAAAAAGAAAAAAAGAAAAAATAATTTCACCTGGAATTATCTGTGAAATGCGACGACAGACGAAATATTTTATGGAAATGTAGGAAACAATGGATGATAAATAAAAGAGAATTAAGAGCGTCAAAGGTCTGACGTTGATGAATATTAAAAATGCAAATAATAAATGGTGAATAAAGCGAAATTAAGCGACACGTTTTTGAAAATCGTGATCAATAGAAAATGGGATAAAATGATGGATTAATTAAGGATTCCAAAATTAAATTTGAATAAAATTTCCAATCTTTTTTAATTAATTTGTAGTTTAAAAATTATGTTCTATTTGTTATTATTTGTTTATTGTATCCATCTAGATTCTACAGATTATACGGTAATGTCTACAAAAATGTATTATTATACGCTGCTCGATCCTTAAAATACAAAAAAAAAAAGATGCAGAAAACTTTTTAAAATTATTAAGCAAATAACAAACTTTAAAAGCCATTTATATTTCATAGTTTGTTATGAGAATAAATTACAAGTTCTCAATTACAGCAGAATACATGCTACATTTTTGCCATAAAAATTTACATAAAAAAATACTGATTTTTTAAAATAAAGATAACTGTAATATTCCATGGCATTAACCGATCTTCCTACTAATTGTAAGCTCTCGTTAAATATGCATAACGTTTCTTAAGTGGAATAATTAGTCGATGAAACAGGATGTAAGGCGGGAACTTGTGATTAACCCTCAGGTAAGATTTCACGATTACGTCTTATTACAAAAACACGATAATCTCTCGTTCGAAAGCGAGTAAAGAAATGTTCGAAATGTTCATTATCAAAGAATGAAATTAAATAGAGAGAGGAAGCTATCAATAACGAGTCTCTAATTATCTCCAAGGCAAAAAATTATCAAACAAGAAATTCCAAAATAAATAACAAAATTGCAATTCTTTGTGGATTCGAATAAACGTTCATTTTTCTAGAATTTTTTTAAGAATAAGTATTGACTATTAAGTTGAAAATCAACTAAAAGAAAAAATATGAAAGGAATAAATAGAATAAACGATGACAGAATAGTAGAATCGTAGGATTGATTCGATATGGAGATGTAAAGGACTTAAAAAGAGAGGGAAAAAAAAATATAAGGAGAAAGAGACGAAAGAGTGTATGAAAATAAGAAAATCGATAGTGTCAAAATAGAAAAATCCGATTATGCGATATCGCGTTTGGAAGAACGAACAAACGACCTATTAAAGACGTGCTATGAAACGAATACATCGAATTTCGTTGAACGTCGATACATGCGACTTATCGTTTTTTTATCGTGATGAAAAAGGGAATTATAGATAATAATATTATTTCTTAGCCTCTTATGTCGGTTTAAATTATATTGGATCGTTGCATAATAAATATTTTTTGTTTCGAGATAAATGAAATATCAACAAGTATAACTTGTTTTCTACTAATCTTAATTCTTTCTGTAATTACGTCGCATTGAGATAAACGGTAAGTCGAGAAGCGTATAATTTATTTTCCGTCGTTTGAAACTTTTTTTTTTAATTATGCGTAATTATAATTTTAAATTATACGAGGCGGATAAATATTTGTAATATTTCAACAAGAAAATTTTTAATAAAATTCAAATTCAATCTGAATTGTCGATTTCAATTTCTTGTATAAAAAAAATATCGACGTTCTTATCATTTTGAAATTACATTCTCGAAAGTTAGAGTCATTTAAAGTTACGAATTTTTCTAAGAAAATGGGGGATCGATTAATTCAAGCTCTCTTGCAGCAACTCATTTATTACACGCGCAAATCTCGGTGAGTCATAAGGCGAATCATACACCTGGCACAAAAGTATGATAAAAATTATCAGGAATTATACGTAATAAATAAACATTATGCAACAATATAATAAACTACAAAATACTTCTATAAAAAAAAATAAATAAAATCACCACAGATTAAAATGAAAAAAAACTTATTTTTACGGCTCGTGATTCGCCGTGCAAACAAATAATCAAATTTAAATTCGTTAAAATTTCAATTTCTCGTTAACGGTCTTTCCTTCCGCGATAAAACTGGAATATCGCTGAAGCAGCGCCGATACTTCATGCTTCATTACCAGGAAGTCTGTATCGTTCGAGGTTATACAGTCTCCCCGGGCCGATTCGACACGTTTAAATGTCGATAAATTGCGGTCAGGCCGTAAAACGCGTCGTAAACCGAATAGATACCCTTGTATCTGCCTAAGTAACCCGTACGAGCCATTCCAAAGGCGGAGATATTTTCGAGTTTCATCGAGGCGTTCGGTGTCGTGTATACCAGAGGTTTGAATTATACTTATAAAGGAGGGACAAATGTTTCGCTTGTAAACTGGCACGAGCGCGACAAAGACACCGGCGGCCATTCAGAAATAACGTTCTACGGATCGATGCGGATTCACTGGTCGTGTACGATATTCAATCGTGGCATAAGTATATCGCGCATGCCAGGGCTAATTCTGTTCGACGACAGACGAGAGAAATTGTCCACGGATAACGAGTTATTCCGTGGCGATACTGTCCCGAACCGGTGTACGATATTTCATGAAATTGGATCGGAGAGGATCGAAATCGTGGAGAAAGATCTATTCGATTAACGAGTAGGTATAGCATTTTTTAAAAGGTATTGTAACGTGTGATTTCTTTTTTAGGGAGGATACATTTTATTTTGTTAGAAGAGTAGGGAAAATTCCTAGCCGGGACATCCGCGGTGTATATATTGTTCCACTGAAATTGGATCAGAGAGGGCCGAAACTATCGAAGAGAAAAATCTATTTCGAAGCAAATATAAAATTCTTGAGAAGATATTAGATTTCGGGGAAAAGAAGAACGTATTTCGCTTTGATATAAATTTGATGTTTAAGTAAGTTATGCACAAGCAACGAGCGTAATATACACGCTAAAAGCGATCAAAGAGCCAATGTTAAATTGCCAAACCCTTCGTCAATTTCGAAATTCCTCCGACTGCGTCCAACTCTCCCGCGCGACTCTCGCCACCAATAATCTAAATCCAAACAAACGTCACTCGAAGAGCAAACCTCGATCCTCCGATACATTCGCAACTATCCTTGTGACCTATTCATCCGTTGCAACGTAATCCAAAAGCGAGAGCCCCCTTCGAAACTGTAGCGCGTTCCCACGCATCTTCGAACAATACCAAAAACAAGAGCAAATCCTCGCGTTTTCGTTGGGCAGAGGGAGAGTAATGGGACGCGCATTGCAAAGACGGCGAGAGGCAAGGTGAGGTAAGGAAAAGGGGGCCGCGAGGAGGAAAAGGACGACTCGCGGAGGAAAGCATCCGGGCGGGGTACCCAGTGACCCCAGCTACACCGTTAACGCGGGTCGCCGGGTCACGCGAATACCCGGGTCGACGCATGCCGATCGGTCAAGGGACTTTGCTCTCGAAAACATTGGCGAGAAAATGGTATTATCGAGCGGCGGCCGAAATATTCGCGATTGGATCACACACGCGGCAGCAGGGAAACCGGATGACCCAATTTCAATGCCTGCAGAAACGACGAGCGTGCACCGGACGCTCCTCATCACGCGAATCATCCTCGCACGAGTCGAGCCGCATAGCTTGAAAATTTCGAATAGAACAGTTTCGAGTGAAGTTTTCAGATATTCCAACGAATCGTTCTCCTCTGTTCCAGAGAGAATTCTTTCGAACGCTCTGCTGGACTGATCACTGAAAGAAGAAGAAACGCGGCAAGGACGAATTAGAAGGATGAACGAAGGTTTATTATTAATTCGATCTCAATTCGATTCGAGCGCCAAATCTTTTGCAAAAAACACATCTCTCTGTTTCAGAATTCGTCACCGAGGGACGAAACAAACAAACGGAGGCAGACTAAGATTACAGAAACATGACACAGGGAGGGTTGGATTCACTCGATTCGCACCTTTATTCTTCGATTCGTGGAAAAAACTACGAAAAGAAACGATCCTTCTCCCTCCCTCTCTCTCTCTCTCCCCCCTGTTTTTCCGCGCACGACACGCGAGGGAAACGGCGGGAGGATTTATTCGATCCGCGGATTCTTCCCGTGCACGACACCTCACGGTGGCAATTCTTCCCGCAGAAGAAGCCCCCAGTTTCCGGTTCCCAGTGAGAAGAAGCAGCGCGAGGTTTCTGGGTCGACGAGCGAGGTTACGCGGCGCGTTGAGGTCGGCTGGTGACTGACTCTCTCTCTCCGGGCGTCGCGACGCCGACGCCACCTTTGCGCCACCCTTCCGCCTCCCTCTCCCCCTTTTCGACCGAGCGCGACCCCCTCGACACACCGACCCCTGCGAGGATGCCCCTTCTCTCGTGCTCGGCGGGCATCGCATGTGCTTTGTACCCGCGCCTACCGACAAACTCTCTCTCCCTCCCCCCCTCTCTGTGTACTTCTCCCTCTCCTTGTCTCTCTCTGGCAACGGACGTGCACCTGAGCGGAGTCGAACACAAGGTTGCTGACCGGCTGTCACCCACCCTTCCGCCGGATGCCATTCGATATATTCCTTGGAGGATCGTGCGCGAGGGTGGAGGATGATGGAATAGTGGCTGGATGGGAGCTTTGGGAAAGATGAGAACTGGAGATATCTAGTTTGCTAGACTTTGATGTCGATGTCGGGTTTTCAGAGAGTTGGGGGCGCGTGGAGAGTTTGGAACGCGTGTCCTTTTCCTTGGACGCGTAATTTTTGAGGCTAGAGTGGATAGGAGTTGATTTTGGATTTCTTTTTTCTTCTTTATCGTTGTGGAGGAAGATGGAGGGGAGAGGGATTTAATTGAATTTGTCTGTCGAGATGTTGGTCGTTTCGAGAAAGATTTGTAAAATTTGGCGCGTTACGTAAAAATAAGAAGAAGGGAAAAGAAGAAGGATTATATTTATAAAATTGTGTCACTATTAGATTAATGTGATCAGCGCTAAAAATTTGTACACAATTTAATCTAGATAAACGAGTTAAATAGCGATCCAGTAATACGTTATACTGCTTGTGACGCAAAGAGTTAATGTCGTGTAATAGGGAAATGGATGACACTCGATTACCGTGAATAAGGGATTAATCTAAACTGCATTTAAATTAATGGAAATTTTGTAATTACACGCAAGCTTGCTCAAATAATTTCCTAAATGCATCGGATGTATCATGCAAAATTTTATGCAACGTGAATTATGAATTTGACGAGTTTTAGATTCGTGAAAATAAATCGAAGATGAGTTCAAACAAATTCTCGATCGAAAGATTTGCATCAGATTTATTCTACGGATCGATCCATTTTTCCATTTTTCGTAATTCTCTCTCTCTCGTTATTCGCGAATAAAATCCGAAAATTTTTAAACCCGGATTCGAAAGACACAGAAATGTCCTGTTCCTCCATGTTGATGAGATATCGTACGATTTAGGATAGAAAGGTCAGAGGTTTCTGTCTTAAATTAAAAAACACGTGCCGGTACTCGCTGTTTTATAGCGACACGTATACACGGATAATCCTATCCGAGATATAAACACGAGGTAAAAACATAAAAGATGAAAAATTTCGTTCCTCCGAATTTCATCAACTCTTCAATCGACCCAACTTCGATTCGAACTCGAACGAGATAAAATTCCTTTTCGAAACTTCTTCAAACTTTCTCTGGTTTTATGCAACCGATATTCTCCACTTTAACCAAAAGTTCCCTCGCAATTTCGTTATTTAATGATATAAAGATTACGCGATATTTAAAAAAAAATCTCGAAATCTTCAATTCTCTTCTTTTTCTTGGATTCAATCTCTTAAATCCAATTTATTTTTATTGCTCTATTTCTTCCACACAATAAATTTCTATCTAAAGCATCATTACACCCAATCATCATCGAAAGCCACGCATCTTCCATTCGCGCAACGATCTCAACTACAATTTACTTGCAATTTACTTTTAACGCAACTGCAGACATCCCGCAAACAACATCGTGTTCCAAACTGCTCTTCATCCTTTCGATAAAAATTTTCACGGCCCACAACACGAAAAGAGGAGAAATTCAATTTTTATCTATCTGGTATCCGAAACGCTTCCATCCGAAGTTACGATTCCAAACTCGATTCAAACTCAGCGAGGATCGATACGACACACGTGCACTCGCTCGCGAGAACGCCGCTTCTTTCATTGGAAACGGCTCGTAAAACCGGGAGACGTCTCGCTCGCTCGAAAATAAAAAATAAGAAAAAGAAAGGGACGGGTTATCAATGGCGGAGAGCTTTGCCGTGGAACACTTTCGTCGTAGCTGAGGACCGTTGTGCGTGATCACCAAGACAGAAGGCTGCGCCTACGGCGAGGGTTGGAGCGGGGTAGAAAGACAGGCGAGATCAAAGAATTCAGGAGGGGCGACCTCGCGCTCTCGCGTCGCCATTAAACTCTCAATTAGGAAAGGTGCAATTAACGGCGTGACAAAGAACACGGAGGAGGGGAAGGGGTGGTGGAAATCTTGGCGGAGACGTCAAACGTGTCAGAGAGATTAATTTTTGGGGAAAGAGGGGGGTGAGATCGTCGAGATGATCGAGGGAAAAGTTTCATTCGTAAGATGTACGATTTTTCTACGTTGCGTGTGTGCGTGTTTTACGAAATATTTTATAAATATTATTTGATCAGTCTATTTTCACAATTAGATATTTTTTTCATCGGTTCTCTCGGTGCATTTAAGACAGGAGAAAGTGATTGAAATAATTTTCAGATTTTTCTTTATAATGGAAATAATAAATTTTCCGGGGTAAATGTACACGAATCCTGTTTGTAATATTTTTACCATGCATCGATGCGTGATACTTTATTATACTGTAACGAACCTTCGCTGCACTGCGTGACGAAATGCAAAATAAAATTTACGATATCCCGATATGGAATATATTAAAGATTTACGACACGGTACGATGGAATAATAGTTTTAATCACTACTATTGGTAAATGTTTTCCGATCCATCCACGTGGAAAATTTTATTTTTATTTTCTCTCGCATCGCGGATACGAGTACAATGGAATAAATAGAATGAAAAAAACGTGAAACGATTTTTGAACAAATATACTTAAAATATCCGATAGTTGAAACAAAATATTTTATTATATTTAGACAATTTTGATCAAATTCGATTAATAACAATTTTATCGAACCATTTAACCACTTTATAACCCCTACTTTATTTAATTAAAAATTATCAGAAACTCTTACTCTCAATTCTCTCTGACCTCTGAACTCTCACCGAACTCTCTCTCTCTCTCCCTTTCTCCTTCCTTGCTCTCTGATGTCATTGTCAACTAACTCCTACGCGTTTCCCACATTCACTTATCCTTGCACAAACGCATTCTCTCCACCACAATCTTTCCATATCGATATTTAAATAAAAGAGACCACCTTTTTTTGCACCCTTCGTTCAAATAATTACCTCGCATCCATTTATCTAATTTCCTAATCCATTGCCATCTAATTTCCTAATCGTTTCCACAAAAAAACATCCTATCGTGCAATTAAAACTTCACGATAAAAGCATCAATAGTGATGAACAAACAACAACTCTTGGGAACGTTCTTTCCTCCTCTCCCCCCCTCAAACGAAAACGACTCGAAATGAACGAAGGAAAAAAGATCCGATCACGTGATTACAAAAGCACAACGAGTTAATGGCTTTGCTCCGTTTGACAGGAAGAGGAACCGATCTGCCCGCTTCAAAACAATTTCATGAAAAAAGAAAAACAAAAAAAAAAAAAAAATTCGAACGGCCGTTTCAATTGTCGCGAGTTATACACCTCGTGGCTTTTTTAACAATCAACCCTCCCCCTGGGGCCAGGAAAAAACTCTCGGACGGACAGCAATTAAAATTCGTTCCGGTATTTACCGGCGAAACAATTAACGAGCGCCATTGTTCCCGTCTGTTCTTCGCCACGTGTGTTGTTAGAGGATGATGGTTTTGCAAGTGGCGAGATTGGGCTCGTCTCGTAATTTGGATAACTTTGGATCCATTCCTTTTTTCCCCGAGCTTTTGCTCCCTGTAATTATTCCGAGCACGCGATGACGATTTAACGTCGTTTTTCTTTCCGATTTTAATAGGAAAAACTTTGATTTTGAGCGTACACCGATTGCTAGTTGATATAACGAGACGGTGATTCGACTTTAGGTACTTTGCAATAATAATATGTTTCAATGTTGTGTTATATATATATTAAAATAAAGGTTTATGTTTTCCTTTTCTTTTTCAGGTTCGACTACAAATATCCCTCTTTACATTGCTTCATGTACACCGGAACAGAAGGAACAACCGATGATTTTGATCTTAATAATTTTCTATTGTATCGAACAAGTTTAAAATTGTGTTAAAATACGTATCATTGTTGCTTCGAATCTCATGTAAAAACTATACATTTCTGCAGGTTTCTCGGCGCAAACAGCAACAATGCGCACGCAATCAACACGCGGATTAATTCCACGCAGTTATTTCCTACTTTAATCGAAGCCAGAGATCCTCCACGTGCGCTGAAATTCTAGTACTACATCCCTCTAGTACAACAATATCTCTGAAAGAACACTTCGTGAAATCATGCATGGCTCGTGACGTGCATCGCCCGAGGCCACGAGTATTGCACCTCGTGCGAAAACCGCCCTCAGGCTCGCCACGTTGAAAAATAATGCCACGGGACGCGTGGTAAAATTTTTTACACGCCACGTCGACAGAATTTATGGTAAATGGTGAAGATTTAAATCGCCCGTGTTCCAATATTCCATGGAATTAAAAAAAAGAAGAGGAAGAAAAAAAAGAAAGGTAAGATTTTTCATACAGAGAAAATTGCGAATGTTTAGATTACGTTCGTGGTTTCCGATATTCCATAGAATTTTATTTTATTTTTTAAAAAGAGAACAGAGAGATGATGTTATATTAATATATTGATATAGTAAGATATTTATACGACAATATACGTGGAGGGATATGGTAATAATTCAAATCGTACGCGATCGTATTTTCAATACTTCTACTGGAATTTTATTTTATTTATTTATAAGAGAGAATTCGTTTGGGAAAAATTTCAATTTGACAAATCTATGGAATTCGAGGTAAACATTTTCTCAAAATGGGATGGAGTTCAAATGTGAGAGAAAATGATTGGTTACGTGCAATGAACCGAATTCCAACATTTGCCACCCTTACATCGAAACTCCATAAGGCGGCGAGGAACTACTTCCGGTGGAAAATCACTTTGGCAACACACGTTTGCGGTTTTTCCAGGTTGTAGAGGCGCGGATATCGATTTCCAATTTGTCGGCGAACGAGAGAATTATCGTCCATGTCGATGTAGACACGATTAAAAAGGGGGGAAGAAGAAACGTCGGAAGTTCGTTTGGATTTGGCTCGAAATTCGAGCGTGAAATCGTTTAAGAATTAAGAATCGATCTTATTCGAACTCGGGGGAATTGAACATCCGTCTGGTCTGCAATTACATGCTGGGGAAAAAAATCTAGGGGAATTTTTGTTGGAAGGTCAAAGTTGCAAGCGAAATTGCGAGAGAAGAAAATAATCGAGGAAGAGACGTTCGTTTGTTAAAGTTTTTCGATTATAAAGTAGTTCACTTTCAGAGATAAAAATAGATTTGCCATTCTCAATTAAATTTTTATTTGTTTGATAAACGTTTTACAGAATGTTCTTTGCGAGAGAATAATTTTGATGATAAAAAGGAAGAAGGAATTTTTGAGAGAGCAATATCTGATTTCTGTAAATAGAAAGATACAGCTTTATTTTAAGGACTAGAATTAATAATGACACTCTATGAATATCTTGCGTTGCCACCAGTATTTGACACGTTAAATTATTTATTAAAATTCACCGCTGGAACACGAGCCCTATTTCTTTTCGCGGTAAAAATAAATTCTATTATCGCGATTAAAACTGTCTATCTAATGACACATATTTCTCTCCCGAATAATCTGAAGCAATCGTTAATTTCTCATTCAATTACAGAAACTTCGTATAAAAACGAACTTACAGAGAACAAAATAAAACTCTATTTTCAATCGTAAATTATAAAAATTATATCATTATAACATCTTATATCTTTCAAAATCTGACAATCTCGATAAAATTTGAAAATTCTCCGATCTTTCCAAATCATCAACGCATCTCTAACTTTTATCTACCGTTTCAAAATTATAATTAAGACAAATAAAAGATCCAAATGTACCATCATCCTGTACACATTTAAAATTTTCGCCTCATTAGACCACGGTTAATTCCAGAATATTCGTGAAAATATCCCCATTTACCGCGATAGCGCCGCTCGTTCTCCAGGATGGGAACCTGGGCCGTGAATCCCACGGATATTTGTCGCAGTGTCGCAGAGCAACAGAGTGCGGCGGAGCGGGTCGTCTTTAAATTAGACGCAAATATTCCAGCGATAACCTACGTAAATGGTCGGAACGATGCAACTTTTGTGACGATAAATACGCGGACACGAGTGGATAACGCTGTTTCAGAAAGTGGAAATTTCCTTTTTTATACCGACGTTATGGTAGCTCGAGGATCTCTTGTTTCTCCTGGCTGAATTTTATTTTTAGCGAATTCTTTCAGATTTCTATGAGTTTTAAATTTATAAGACAGAAAAAAAAATGAAATTTTTAAAATTTTTCTTCGATAGAAATGGAAATAAGAACAAGGACGATTTTTTAATTCGGTTTCAACTAAGTTTATTCCAATTTTATTCGAGTTATGTTCGTTACGATAGTATTTATAATTTTCCAAAATTAAATTAAATAAAATTTTCAAAGAATCTGCAATCAGCGTCGCAAGCACATCTCAGAAAAAGTGCAACGTAATCGGTAATCTCAGGAAAATCGATCCCTCATTCAATTTTCTCGTTCCACCTCCACAAACGGGAAAAACGGAAAGCAAGCATCGAATTAACCAACTACTATTCCGATCAGACGGAAACGATCGAAAACAAGAAAAAAGAGAGCATCCTATCCGTCTGAATTCCTCTTTTCATCCATCTTCAACTCCTCTTTTAAACACGATGCATCGCGCGCCTTCCCTCTTTAAAAAACCGTCCAACTTCGAAACTCGCGTCCCGATATTCCTTTCCCGGAAGCGAAGAAACGCGAAGAGGGGAGAAAAAGAAAATAAGCATTCAAGGGAAACTTTCATTGGAAGAACTTTCCAAATAACTTTGTCGAAAGCTTAAATAGACACGCAATTTTCTTCTCCTTTGCATCCAGTTTTTGATTCCGGATAATCAGGAAACACGTGTTGCGATTCATAGCCTCGTCGTTCTTGGTTTAAAATTTTTTATCCAGAATTTTCTTATCTTCATCACAGTTCTCGATTTAAAATTTTCTGTCTGAGGTTTTGAAAAATATCGAAAATTGAAATTCTTGTCGTTTCTTTTGCAATTAAAAATAAATTAAATACCCCTCTTGAAATACTCTTCTCGAGTTAATTTTTCCTAAGAAGTGTGTCTAGAATTCGATTCGAGAAGTCGAGACAAGGATCTTGAAATTTCATCAACCATCCTCGTGGTCACGAACTGTGGTCTCTGGGGTCGTCATTCGCGTCTCGGTGCTGAACCTTTGTGGTTGTGCTTTGCTGAACTTGGGTTTCTTAGATGAAATTTTTCTTGAAATTCATTGAACCTATCTAAGTGTCGAGATGTATCTACAACTTATTCCAATTGTTTTTCTTTTTTGTGTTAATTAATATTAAAGATTATGGTTGTAATATGATTTCGAACGAAGAGGATATTCTATAGGATTCAATTATCCATCTATTATTAAAAACTACGTGTACTCTACTTTGTACTTTGTACTTTGGCATTTTATAATTCTATTTTCAAACATTTACGATCGATTTCTTTTTTGTCTTTCATATAACGTAATAAATCAATATAAATTTTTAATTTTAACATCTTGTATGTGAAAATACATACTTGTATTTTTGAGCTTGGATAAATAAAGATTCGAATTACGAGGAAGGGAAAATTTGTAATCATATTTAGTGCTCGCTAGTGACAGGTTTGTGACATTAATGGAGGGAGTAACGAGGAACTCTCGGGATTTAAGACGTGGTTTTGGAGCTTCTTTTGCATGATGGATGAACGTCCAAACCGCAAGAGTAGCAGGTTTTAGGAGAGATTAAGAGAGAAAATGATACGTGCATGAAATTTTAGCAGTTGGGGCGGTTGTCGAGCTTCCTTTTCGTCTTGGACAGGCTCAAACATTATTTATATGTCGATAACAAGTATCGACGAGCTGATTGTAAATATACGTAATATCCTTCTTATCTGATTACATTGGAACATCTCTAATTGAATTTTCTGTTTGTTAATTCAATAAAACGGAACAAGATAAAAAGAAGAAAATAGTCCTCCAACAAAGAGAAGGAAAAAGAAATAATATTTTTACATCTTATTGAGAAATCGGTGCCACTTCACTTCGTGAAAATTTTACAGTAATTGAACATTTTCCCGGATTATTCCGAGATTTCTTTTTCACCGAGTTGTCGAGAGGCTCGTGAAAACCGTTATTCCAACGTTACCAATTAAAAATTAGATATTGGAGAGGGCAGCTGCACCGTTTTCTCAAAACAAAATACAAATAAAAATTCATTGAATCGTACACTCACTTCCTTATATCATCACATTTCCAATTTTCAAACTTCGAAAAAACTTTTACTCATAAAACTTTCTCCGTTAAATAAATTCAGATTTTGATCCGAGAAAGAGTTCCAGGAGAAATTTAAGAAAGTAAAAACCTTTATTATTAATAATTTATAAATAAATTCAGATTTTTATTGTGAGAAACAATTCGAAGAGGAATTTCAACAAATTTTATTCGAGGGATAAACAAATAAATCGAAGAACGAGATGTCTGGAGACACTCCATTATATATATATATTTAATCAAGAAACCTCGAAAGGGGTCGCGTGTTTAGAAGAGAAAGATCTAAGTTTGCGATGTGAATGGCGCGATCCCCTCATCTTTCATTCAGAGTCCCTAGTCTGACGAGCACTTTCCCCGGCTGTCGATGGAAGAATATTTACGGTTCTACGATGCTGGAGAACCATAAACCAGAGATTTTTAATTCATTCGTCGAATACTCGCTGGCTCGCACGAATGAGAAGCCTACAGGGGTAGGCTTTGCTTGCACGTTAATTCCATTTGGAACGTGATACGCGATACGAAGCGGTGAGACGTTGCCGCAATTGCGATAATGAGATTGAATTACGAGTGTGTTACGATTGGCATTGGAATTTTCAAAGAATATTGCTTCCAACAGATGATTTTTATTCTATTTTTATTCTGTAATATTTTAATTTCTGTCACGAGCTCGATGAAAAGGATTTATCGAGACAGTTAGAATAATATTGAAATTAGTAATTTGATAATTTGTTTATTTTCCTCGTTGAAGAATTTCTCGAGAGAAATCGATTTTTTTTAAAAAGGATACTTTGTTTCGAAAGTGTCTTAGAAGCTTGGGGAAATATTTGTGGAAAAAGTTCGTTGTAAATTATATAGTATCGAGTTTTATTTGTCTTTTACAATTTTTTGAGATTATAATTCTCGAAGATAAAAGGAATTGAAAAAATTTTATTAGATTCTTGGAAGTAGCAAACAGAAGTTGTAAGGTTCAAGAGTTTGTTCAAGGATTTGTCAAAAGTCAGTTTGTAAAGAGCAAGTTATGATATAAAAGACAAGAGTACAGCATTAAGAAGATTGATTTATGTGCTTGCAACGTAATACGTTTTCTGTCTGATGAATTTGCAAATTTCGTGTTTCAATCGCATCATTGATCAAAATGGAAAAGCAAATTCGAAGAGATTCTAATTTTCAAAATTATAATAGCTAAGATATTTTGAAATGGAATTAAAATAAAAAAAAGGAGAATAAGTTTATCTATGATCAGACGTATTCCAATACCAATCTCTCTCTAAACATCAAAAAAAACTCCTTTTTCTTGTTATTAATTCAACTCGTCATTATCGTTATCATTAACAAATCACTTGACTTTACGAACCAAAATTTTCTTTCGCGTTAATTCGATTTCGAGAGAACGAGCATCTTATAGGATATTTCCTGAGACATATCGCATATGCAATCGAGACGAGGATCTGGTGGAGATCCAAGGGGATCTCGTCATGTTGCCACGGGGTGGCAAAGTTTCACTTCCTTCGGGCGAACAACCGTTGGAACTTGGAATCGATTCCGCTTTGGTCATCTAGAAATGCACTTGAGCCACGATCCGAAGCGAGACGAATCTCGAGATCGTGGCGGTTTCGTCGAGTAATGGCGGTCGACTTTCGTCGGGGAAAATGGCGAGAATGCGATTAAGTGGCATGAGACTGAGGAGGATCGAGAAAGGGATGATGAAATATAATAGAATATGGACTATGAATTTTAGAAGTTCTCGAAAGGATTATCACAAATGGGTTAATAAAAATGGATTGAAATACGCGCAAGTATAAATCTTTTTTTGCGACGTAAAACTCTTTCTCCCAACAATGCCTCGGAAATGCATAAGTTTAAAGATTATTACAGACAGTTAATAAAAATGTTGAAGTATAATAAATGTGAAATTACTTCTTGTGGTATAAAACTCCTCCTGGTAATAATCTAAAAATAGCTCGAATAAGTTCAAGGTTAAACGAATATGAATATAGTTGATAAAAATTATAATAAATAATAATGCGAGTTTTCTTTTTTTTTTTTTTTTTGAAAAAGCGACGGAACAACAAAATGCTTGAATGAGATTAATTCTTGTAAACACTCCTAGTAAACACTGAATGTAGATTTTGCGGAGTAAGATAATTGTATTTATAATGAAACGAAGTTCTACAAGGAAAATATATTTCCGCGAAAATGGAGTTCATTTGACGTTTGCTCAACACTTAACGTGCCGGTCACGAGTTTTCCCCCTGTTTAATAATCCAAAGGACGAGTTACAACTATTCTTTTGCGTAGTAGTTCCCTCTAACAGATATAGAGTATACTGTACAAGTATCGCTGTGAATAATTCATAAACATGTAGAAATGTTTAAAAGTATCTTAAATATAGAAAAAAAAAAAAAAAAGAAAAAACATTTCAACTCAGAATCTCTCTTATCCTTCTTTATAGAAGAGAAATGCTAATAACAGGGTAAAGAACAAACATTTTTATTAAATATTAATAAATCAAAGTTAACAAAAATTGGAGCACGATATATTTAACGTAAAAATCGATATTGAAACACGATATAAAAATATGCACGAGTGGTTAAAATATTCCAATTTTCAATTCCGCGAATCGGTTCGTGAAAATAAATAAAATACCTCTTCTATATTTTCTGCATACCTAAAATTTTCAAAAAATTGTCGATTATCACACGCGTGTTTCTATCTATTAATTCAACGTGATTATAAAAATTCAAAATTTCAATACAATTTCATTTAAAAAAAAAAAAATGTTCTTTTGTATACGCACAAAGAGAGTGATTAAATTCTCAATTTTAGATCGAGAAAATTTTTTTATTTTTTTCCTTCTTGAAACAAATACAAGACGACAAAGAGCTGTACTGTTTCGATCGCAGTTACATTCGTTTATTTTCTGTGGCGTTAATTTAGCGAAGTAACGGTATTGTAACGGCAGACTGATAACCTGGATTCTGTTCTGAACGCACTGACAATTTTATCTTTTTATTCTCTTTTTCTCTTTTATATATGTATATATATATATATATTCTCCTTTTTTTTTTGCTCGTTCCAATTCGAAGATAAAGATCGAACGAACCGCGAACGATGGTGCTTGTCGATCTCCGCAGCCATATTCACAGATATCCACTCTGGAATGAAGTGGTTCTGTAAATCGAGAGACAACGGGATCGATGTTGTACTACTTGTGGTTCGGAGTTCGATTTCGTTGTTTTAAAAGAATCGTTAGTCAATACTTTCGAGAGGAAAAAAAGAAATTAGAAATTTTTTTTTAGAATTCTAAATTTTAGGAATTTTTCACAATTTAATATTATAACATATTGAAACTATTGATTATTTAAATAGAGGTAATTCACAATTATTCGTAGATTTTTATATCCATGTCTTTCAGAAATTCAAACTTTCTTCAATTTTCAACCAGGGATTATTATTAAATAATCGATAAAATTTATTATTAGAATTTTTAACGAGCATTAAAGAAATTCCCCAATTTTCAATGAGGATCTTTTACAGTTCAATTGTAGTAAAATGATCGATCGAGGAGTAACACAACCGAATATCAAACGAGGTTCAATAACGATGAAATAACAATCAAAGCAGAGGCAAAGATAAATCAAATCTAGAAATTTAATCTGAATCCAGCAATTCTAATGGAATTGCTCGATCGTATTCTAACCCCTGAAATTCAACACTTTCGTGTCCGATGCACCCCTGACGAGATGCACGTGCGGTCGATCGTAGAGGGACAATGGGGGAACGTGGCATCAGAAACGACAATTCAGTGTGGCGACACTGACCACGTCTCATCCCACGGAATTACTCCATTAAAATGAATGCGTCGCGACACCACGGGGAACTGGAATTCAACGAGGAAGCAAGGAAAATCTGCTGAAATTTACCGTAGGTCATGGCCGTAAGGAGAGATCGCTGAGTCAACTTAATCCGTCCAAACTTCGCTGAATTGCGTTCATTATCAACGAGACGGATTTTAGAGACGAATGTACGTGTTATCTTATAAAAACGTAGAATGTAACGCTTTAAAGAAAAAAAAGTAGCTGAGTTTAATTTTCAGAATGAAATAAATTGTTTCATTTTTCATAAAAATTTAGATAATTAGATATTTTGTTAGACTTTGAAAATTGAAAAAATTCTTCTTTCAACTCGCACCAAACTTGAGAATTATTTTAAACAAGTATCGATAACTTAAGAAACTTTGAAAAATTATCAACTGTATATAAATTTTCCAATATTTATCAATTTATAAAAATGATAACACGAAGAGGATAAAATCAAAATTTACTACATTTCCCATCCCGTAAAATAAAATATTAATTTATCGTGTTGTATTTTCATCCCTTTGGATTCTATCAAGGAAAGATACGAAATGTCTGGCATACGATATATATATTTTTATCGACGAGTGTTGGAATATCGACCCCATTCCAACGAGTCGTTCCACACGTTGAAAATTGAAGTGAAAAATATTTTAGGCCACGGTTTTACGTGGTTGGCAGGATAATTGATATCGCGTCTGGTAACAGGGGAACAGGTAACTCGTAGGAGGATCGAGGCAACTTGGGCGTTTTTTTTTCAACTGGATTCGCGGACTTAATATCAAAAGTGGATATTCAACTTTTCTTCGAACGTGAACTGAGAATTTTCGACTGCCTCTGCTCGTTAAAATTTCTACCTTTATTACATGGTATTAAATATTATTATACCACGGGAAGAAATATTAATTCAAAAAGCATTGAACGAAACTTTTAACTCTCGCGACTGTATTCGTATCTCGTAATTGGAATACGAATTTTTATGTGAAATTAAATTTGCGTGAACGTGATTAAGGGAATGGATTAATTAAACAGAGATTACACTTTCAATATTTTGTATCTCTTGGCATAAATATCCGAGCGAGTTGTTCATAATTTATTATTTCTCCACTTTAATTAACAATTTTTTTTACTACACAATTCGTACAATTCATCACTCCTTATATCGCAATACTTTGCCAAAAATCTTTAATCATCTCCTACAAAAGGTGAACGAGCTTTTACAAATATTAATTCAAATTCAACAACTTTCAGATACACGTCCTCTCCAACGATCCAATTTTCCAAAAATCCTGGCCACTATTCAAAACAACACCAGCATCCATCCGAGCCAAGGATGGAAACACGCGAGCAGCGCGAAATTGCACTACTCGTTAATCACCCGTTCCTTTCGAGACAGCTGCGAGCGGTTGAGAGAGGGTTGAACAGCCCCTCGTTCGAGCGAGCAGCCGAAAGAAAGCGAAAGAAAAGACGGGTATCGATAAACGCTTGGTACAGGCGCACCCATAACGCTATTTTGTGTATTTCAGGTTCAGTTACCCCCAAGGATGAATGGGTGGGGGTTAGCGGCAACGAAAGGTAACCTCTCTGGGCTAATTATTTTAATTATTCACGTGTCGCGGGATAGGGTCGACGCGCCACCGATCAAACGAATTTCTCGAATCCGGTCGACGATCCGACATCGAGCACGGCGATGCTAAGGTTTTAGAGGGGGTGCCGGCGTCGATATCGACCGACCGCCTCTTCCACGGTGCACCCCTTCGTCCACCTCCACCACTCTTGGGACGAGCGTACGTACGCGCCGAGAGGAAACAACGAGCGTTGAAATATGCAAGCCGAGGCGACGAGCTCGACCTTTCGATCGCGTTGAATTTCACGGATCTTGGGAGGAAGGGTGGAAAATGTTACGCTCCGGCGTGTTGATAAAATTCGCCTCGGAGATCTGTGAAGAAGTTTTAAAGAAGATCGAGAGATGAAAAAGGATAAGTTTTTTGCTCGATTCGAATAGGATTTTCGAGTGGAAATTGTTGCGAATGTGGATCAGAGACGATGAACTTTTTTGATTCATTAAATAGGTTGAGCAACTTCGAGAATGTACAAGTGATATATCTTAGGTTATATTACGTGTGATGAAATTAAAAGATCGTAGATTCTTTTTAGATAGATCTCGGATTGAAGAACGGAAGATAATTGAATGCAAGATTGATATTAATAATAACTCGGAGCATTAGGAATTTTCGTAATCGTTCGGCCGAGTTTCAATGAAAATTACGTCAACAAAAGTTTCCTCCATATTTGTCTTTCAATTCCACGCTCTAATAATACGTTCACCATCCATCGTCGGGAACGTTAATTAAAAAGAAAACGCAAACAAAAGGGGATAATCCTTCGAAAAAACATTACTTGCTTTCCTTTACTAATTTCGATAAATAAACTTCAATAAGCTTAAGCAAATCTTTTATTAAATTTATAAATAATAATAATATAATCTTACAAAGATAAAAAAATTCGGAATTGGAATAAAACGAAAACAAACGGACAAATTAATTAAGGTACTGTGGTTTCCCCATTTCGAAATAATTCATCTTCGATCCTCCCCGAGATTTGCCGTCCTCGAATCCCTTTATCCAGGAAAACAAACGCTCAATTGCACGGAACAACAAAACATCTTCTTCAAACAACCACCCCTAAACGACGCGATAAACGTTCCAGTGCCTGGAACGGTAAGCGGAATGTCACCCCCACTCTCATCACGAACCCCCTTCGAACCCATCTCTTTAACCCAAAGACCCATCGAGTGCACAATGCCTGCACGCGGAGTCTCGTTAACTGTGACCCTGATACTTTCCAAAATCTCCCTTGTACCAAGCCCGATTCATCGAGGAAAAGGAGGGGTAGATAGGAAGGAAGATTCTTTCGACTTTAAGAGAATCCTTTGTGAACGACTTTGTGTCACGTTTCGCTCGATTCTTTCCATTTGTCAGTAAGATTTTCTTACTTAAATCGAGAGGATCTTGGGAGATTGAGTTGGATCCATGGTTGGATGGATTTTACACAACCGTCTTGATTTTTGACCAACAAGTAACAAGTTCAAGAGATTAAAACAATTGGCTATTTTGAAATTTACTCTGGCGCATCGATTCAAACGTAATGAATGCTATAAAGAAATGCGGGCATATTTCTATAAATAAATAGCTATTTTAAAAAAGAATTAAGACCACCTCCAATCCATTCATTTCTCTAAAAATTCTGCAAACAAAAAAAAAATAAATTTCAAACAAACGATATAAGATAAAAAAAATTCTGCAGATTCCTCCTCGCTGAGAACTCCTCGTCTCAGCTCAAGATTCGCTCGGAGATTCTCCAAGCGGATTCGCACGGTTCTAAAAATCTCATCTTACAGAGCGAGAGAGCCGTATCTATCTATCTAACGAGGTCGCGTTTCAGTTGCATTTTTTCGATTCTCTCTGAATGTACGTTTCCCTAGCGAACGCACGAGGAAAAGGAGGAAGCAGAGGGAGGAAAGAGAGAGAGAGAGAGATATAGAAAAAAAGAAAAACAGGGAGAGAAGATAAAAATAAACAGAGAGGAGGGTAGGCTGTTCAGCTCGCGATGTACGCAGAGAAGCGTATCGATCGTCGTTGCCTTCCATGGTTCTCTTCCGCCACGAGACAGACGAGGAGCATACGGTAACCCAGCCTCCCCTCCCCCCTCTGGCAGTCTGTACCACGTTTTATCCTCTGTTTGCACCCTTTTCCGCCCCACACCCTCCATCACGACCGCTTAATTCATCCCCCTCTTCTTCCTTTCTTCTTCTTCTTCTTCTTCTTCCCTCTCATCCTTCTTACTCCTCCATCCCTCGGGCGGTTGCTTCTTCGTCTTTTCCGTGTTTAGGAAGCGGATACGAAAAAGAGCCTGAGACAGGGACGTCTCCTCGAAGCGGTGGATCGATGCCGCAGATTTTTGTCAAATTTCAGAGGGGAGTATTTTAATGAGGGTTTGCCGGGGAAATTTTTTTACTCGAGGAGGAATATCTTTTACTCTTTACGCTTCACTTTAGTTTTTTCCTATACTCTTTTCGATGGAAGGAATGGATCGTCGAAAGATATTTATCTTTGTACTTTCTACTTTGGAACGATATAATTTATAATCCATCCGTTCAATGATGGATTTTATTAAATTCGCGTGTACGACGTTACGAAATGAAGATTCGATCGAATGGAAATTTTCGAACGATGAGAGAAATCTGACAATCTACGAAGATTAATACCAGATGTGCGTTAAGTATTCCGTGAAAGAAAAACCTGGACAAAGGACAAAGGTAAAATGGACAAACTCGAAAGAGAGCAAAAAGAAGAAAAAAGCAGAGAATCTCCAACTTTTGAAGATTTAGTGTACGCAACCGCAAAGTTCGTCAAACGAAGTAACCGCAAAGAATAAAAGAAAAAAAACTCCGGGAGAAAAAAGATTCGGGAAGCCAGAGGCGCGCGGATTCTCAAAGAGAAAATCCGAGCTTTTCCGCGACATTAAAGAATATCATTGTGAATATCGTTTCACCCGGAACACGAGAATAACACGCAGCAAGCTAACTAACCAAATTGTCGCGTCGCGTCGATCCGTATGCAAATTGGCCCACTCCTGATCCGTCGTCCTCGGGAACGATTTTCTCGGGAACGAGCGTGGAGAGATGAAAGGACTTCGAGGCGCGGTGAACCGCGTCGAATAAATTCACGAATCGCAACAGGTTGCGCGTCGACAAAAGAGAAACGCGGAGAAATTTTGGAAAGAAGGGGAGGGGGAGAAATGGAGGGAAGTGGAAAATTGGGAGGAATCGTACGAGATCGTATTACTTCGTACGATAAACGAGGTTTTACGAGGTTTCTCTTTAGACCACAAAGGAAACAGGATAGGATTGTTTGGACGATGATCAGATATGGGGCACGAGAAAGGGGTGGAAGATCGGGGATCGTTCCTTGAGCCGGCGGATTTGCGAACTCGATACGAGGGATGTCGAAGATCGAGTGTCGTTCGTGGAAACCGTTTCGATTCTTGTTGGAATGAAATTTAGAATTTCGTGTATCCTTTTTGGAAAGATTTTTAACTCGATACGGGTTAAATATTCTTTCTTCTTTTTCCGAATAAATATAATAAACGTGTTGAAAAAGAAAATTAAATTCTGAAGGTTGATCATAGAAGTGGATTCTTTCAAATGAACGATATATATATATATAAAACGCAATATATATAATTTGTGTAAACGTATTTTAAAAAAAAATTGTCGAAGAGGCAAAGTTAAGTTTCTGAAAGTGGAATTGGATTTTAAATCTGGAGAATGAGTCTATGTTAAGTTGAAATAACGAGCGCTGTGAAAATCCAGCTTAGTAAGATTACTCGGAAATATGAACTCGGCCTTTTCGAGCAAAATCTTGTAGGAACGTTCGATACGTTTCTCTTTCCACTTAGAAATTTTAAATCGCGGAATATATGCATTCCCTTTGCAGAAACTCGTAAGACGTTCGTCATTGATTAAACGAGAATCATTTAACCGTAGGCAATTATCGCATGATTCGGATATACGAGACGAAGATACCATTAGATATTTAAGTGGTCGTCATGCAGCGGGACATACCATCGTACTTGGTATGTCCATTAATGTAGCCTCTAGCACGCGATTCTCTCGGTAATTAGGTCAACGCTTGCGCTCGATCCATTGTGCGTGTTATATACTATGGGGACGAGACTATAATTTTCCCTCGTCTCTTTTGCAATCACCCTTGTTGCGTCCCCTCGTTAAGAAAATTTTAATTTCGACGTGAAATCGCTCAAGGGAGAATATTTTTCGTAATATTCGCAAATTATATATTTTGTCGTATAATGAAAATATGTATATATATATTCACTTATTCCTTATTCGTCACTTGTTGAATTAAACATATTCGAACTACGCCTAAATTAAACACATCTCTTTAACAACCTGTCCGTCCAATTCTCAAGCGAATTCTCCTCCTAAACAACCCCTTCTAACTCCCTCCTCCCTCACACACCACGCCCGAACATCATCAACTGCAACTCAGCTCATAAAACCATCACGAACCTGCTACAGCCAATCAAACCTCTCGTCAAACCAAACATCAAACACGGGTATCGATCATCGGGTGGTAAAGCTTGGTATTCATCAAACGTTTGCCAATGTCCGCCGACTAATGCGCGAATATTTGTTGGTGAAACGCGTGTGCCGAGTATCTATGGAAAATAAACGTTTGTGGAATACAATTGTGAGAATTTACATCATCGATTCGAAAAGCGATGCTAGGCGAAATTGGAAAATAGAATTTTGATTGGCGAAAATTACGTATTCATTTTTATATTATTAAATATTTATTAATTTTTCTTTCTTTTTAGTATCCGCTTCAATTTCTTTAATACTCTTATTGAATTAACATAAAATTGACGTTCAAACGCATCATTATCAATGATTGTTCAGAGGATCCTAAGATTCGCGAATATATTTTACGACTTAGGCAAGTTTTTGAGGAATTCAAACCTAATCTAACTCCACATCCCTATCCCTAAATCGAACCCTTCTCCTCGCATCTCCTCTCCCGCGCGTCTTAATTTTAAACGTCTTAAGTCAACTAAAAAAAAAAAAAGAAAAAGAAAAAGAAAAAAGAAGAAAAATCCAACGTCATCTTCCTTATCCTTATCCTCAAATCGAACCGTCCCTTTCCCGATACTCGAAGTACCTACTCCACCCCATCCGATGATATCGAAATTAGCATCTTACCTTGCGTGTTGCCGTTGGGCTGGCCAGGCTGCGGTATCCCCGGATAAAGGGGCGAGGGATGAGGCGAGGGTTGATTGCTGGGCGGTCCTGTAGAATGCGGATTGGCAGTCGTGGGGGTCGGCGTGGCCGATGCTACTTGCTGGGATTGTTGGGATTGCTGCACAGTGCCCACGGCCGATGTGGGTGTTGCTGCAGGGGTGCCGCCACCCCCGCCACCGCCGATCCCCCCAATGTTCGCTTGTTGCTGCTGCTGCTGCTGCTGGTGCTGGTGCTGTTGCTGCTGCTGCTGCTGCTGGGGCGTTTGTTGCGGCGTCGGCGGCTTCTGGCTGTCCGGCGAGTCGCCACCCGTCTCTGGAAACGAGCAACGAACAGTTGAACAGTTAGGTGGAATATTAATGAACACGGGCTTGGGTGTCTGGAACAGTTCTACGGATGCGTCTGCTAGTCCACGCGGATGGATTTCGGAGGGTGGTCGGGGTTAGAGTGAGTGTAGACGGTTATATCCGATTTGGAGAGGAAGGAGGAGGGGGAAGAAGGATGGGGAGAGAAAGAGAGAGAGAGAGAGAGTTCAATTATTTGGGTTGTGTCGCTTTTGGGGGAGATGGGGCCGCTTTGCTGTTTGCTTTTGGACGAGGATAGTGGTGAAGGATTGATGGAGCGAGAGTGATACAACGGTTGTACGTAGAGGGATGATCGATGGGAGGAATTTTAGGTGGAATGTTCATTAGGTGGGTGTGGAATTCTTTCGAGTTTTTTTTATTTTTATCGTTGAAATTTTGATAGTCGATCATATTTGAAAATTATTACACGATCTTGAAATTTGGTCAATAAGTATTCCGAAAAAAAAAGAGTCATTTTTCGCATCCCCGATCACGGGATATATGTGTAAACAGGATGATCGATATGGATAATCGATAATTCATTAACGTATCTAGTCTAAGTTAGCGACGTTTAGTCGTATAAAAGCTTCTGGTCCTGACATGCTAATTTTATCGCGAACAATTCCTATTCGGGGATGGTAATTAATTAGAGATTTCGGTCTATTCAATTCGCGCACAGTGTTTCGAATTCAGAATGCTTTCCAAAGAGGAGGAAATATGAATAATGTTGAAAGCTGTTGAAGAAAATCAATATCTGTTTCAACTTATCCGACAGAAAACACGTTCGACGAGCATTGCAACGACGGGTGGCGAGGATCTATTAATCAATTGAACGAGAGACACGCTTTTAACGACTTGTATCGTTATTTATGAAACAATTGACTAATTGTACTTCCATTTTACACCCTATTATTAACGAAGCTTTAATTCTATTATATACTGAACAAATAAATAAATACGATAAACATAGAACGAGGAAATTTTGAAACGTTAAATTTCACATGAATCGATACGTGAAATATATTGGATCGATTCGCGTAATTTAATTTGCAAGTTAAATTCTACGCGATCGCAATGGAACCATCTTTACATATTAATGGAAGCATATATCATCTTCCCAAAAATTATATATCTTTTTTCTGTTCAACACTTTAATCCTGATTATTTATCTTATCACTCCTGTCGGTAAGAACGACCGTACCATTATCATCTCACGGTAAGATCGAATTTTAAAATCGATTAAAAAATTTCGAAACCACCACAATTGACGATTCTTCAAAAACAAAAGACATTTGTATCGTGTAATAATGTAAACAACAGCAAATGCAGAACGACGACAGCATTTTTATCACGCAAAATTAGATTTAAATCTTCCAGGATTGATCTGATTAAAAATAATTCCTACGGATCTATAGCATGTTTTTTTTTTTCGAAACATAACACATAAGCCGTATGTCCAACGATTCCGGAAATTAAGCCCACGTCTGTGCGCGATAACGAGGCGCGAAATCTAATTACGTCCTTCGTCTTGCCATTCGCGTCTCGTTTCCACCCGCAGACTATGGTCCCTTATTTCCTGATCAGTCGGAGGCTGGACAATTTCCATTGGACCAGACACGATCCCATCGCGGAAATTCGCGAATTCGTCGGATAAAACTCCATTCGATCTGACGACCTTCAATTCCCCCGAAATTGGAAACTTTCGCGATATCCCGACGGTTATTTCGAGTTCGTGCGTGTAGATACACACGTACACTGGTTACACGATTTTATGGAAATCGATTTATGCTGGTTGGTAATGGCCAAAGTTGACGAGAGTAGATAAGGGAAACGTAGAAAGGAGGAGTTGAAGAGAAATTTAAGATAACCTGGATGCGAGGGAAAGTTGAGTTTTAGGTCTTAAGAAATAATCTTACTTGCAGATATTGCAGAGAGGTTTCTATAAAGAGTGTTACACGTATGGTAAATGAGGGGAAAACTTACCATTTTCGGGAAACGACGTGGACCTTATGACAGGCAACAGGATTCCTTTCTGTACCAGCTCGTCTCTGCTTGCTCGTACAGAGATTTTCCTCTCGAGCGCTGCAATCGGGAAAAACAACCCCTGGTTAACAATCTGGTTTACCGATGAAGCTCGATTCATTTACTTGATCATCACGAACATTTTCTCAGCTTCTTATTTTTTTAAATCTATTGAAGGATCGATGGAAGAAAAAGGTAAGATTACTCACACAATGAGGCAGCCTCGAATTTATCCGATTTCTTTTTCCGTTTCCACTTCCAGGGTTTGAAGAGTCTACCGAGGGCTGAAAATTTGCTTTTCCTCTCGAGGGGTGGTGTCCGCGCCCCAGAGCCCAAACTGTTCGTTCGCAATGCCGCCCCATTTTGTTTTTTCGCTGCAACAAGGGAAATAGAGCAACGATTAAATTAATTAATTATTTTCTCGATATAAAAGAACGATTGTTGGTAAAAGAAAACAAAAGAAAAAAGGGATGCAACTTCATCAACCGTTGCACTCCACCTTGTTATCGACTTGGGATACGATTCTATTCCGTTTCCAAGATTTTCCAGAAAAACCAGGAATTTCTACTTTACCGACGAGGGATGAAACATCCCCTAGAAAATACGTTACCACGTTCGTACCGGCGAGTCAACGAAACAACTGCTGAAGGGAAACTTTATTACCATTGGTCGAAATAAATTTGTTGAAAACAAATTTATTACTTGATAATCAGATATCGAATTATAAATAAAAAAATTAATATTTAAATATGATTAATTCATTCGCACGTTATATACATAAATGAAATTGTTCACGGAACGAAGAGGAAATGTTTTAAAGATAGAACGAATATAATGAATATAATATTATCTAGTAAAAGAAGAAATTGAAACAAACATAGCTCTGTTTTCACGAGATTAAAAAATTCATTTCGAAAAAAGGGGAGAAAAAAAAAATGAAGAAAAAAGAATCGATCCATTCTCTTATTAAAATCTCATGAAAAATTGTTTCATCAAAGTTCTATTAACCTTTCTTCTTTTCTTATTACTTTCAAGAAGAAGAAAGGATTCTATTTCTGATACACGCAATACAAGAAGCGTAAGCCACGTAACGCGCAACAATAATGCAACGAAGGACGACTTCCTGCGGAAGTGAAACTTACTTTCCGGGGTTATTGTACCTCTTTCGAGATAGAATACGCTGTTCTGGAATGGATATTGGCGGAGAATTGTATTGAACGTGGCCACATCTCTCTCTCTCTCTCTCTCTCTCCTTTTACTTCTACTCCTCTTAACTCATTGTTAGACGGCCATGTCGATGTCACCATAAAATCAATATCCGACACTGTGGCCCCATAGATATTTAATGGCTGTCGCGTCTCGATGAAAAAAAGGAGAAAAAAAAAAAAAAAAAAGAAAGAAAAAATAAAATTTCACTTGGAAATTGGAGATACGTTTTGATAAATTTTTCTAATTGTGTAGACGAGAAGAGACGAACGATTGAAAGAATTGCATATATAATCATTGATTTATACGCGTTTTGATTGAGGAGACACTTTGAATGGATAATATTTGGAATTAACTTGGGATATATATAACCGCGCGGTTAATAAGCTTTATATACGATATATCGGATTGAGAATTGTTAACCGCGCGCTATTATTAGAATACCAAAATTTTAGACGCATTCCGCTCTAGTAACCGCTAATTAGTACGCGTAATAACACCCCTTGTTAATTAATTTACGTGGCAATCAATATGTCAAAATTGATGTGATTATCAAAGGAATTCTTAGCTAAAAAAATCTTTGACCGTAGACAGAAATTACTTGTGAATTATTCGTTTTCATCGATCATGCGTCGTTGATCATGAACGAATCTGAATTTCATGAACAATTATCGTAGAAGTAGGCTTTAGAGGAAAAGAAGCAAAAAAAGCAATTTTCGTGAAATATTTTTTGACAAAATCCCAAATTTGAAAATATCAAATTAAAATATTATTGGATGCTTCCATAAATGTTAAGATAAAAATTGAGTAATAATTTTCTTAACCAGGATAGAATCTTACCCTCTCAAAGAAAATTTCTCTCCAATATCCTATCCGTCTCAAAGTGAATCTTCAAACCGAACATCAAACACACGTATTTGTCACAAACATCTCTCAGAAGAAGAACAGAAACTGAAACTTTTCGATTCAAAGACGCGACGATAGAAAAGTCGCAAAAATAGGGGTGAAGAAGAACGTCGAAAGTAAATTTCTGGGAATCTCCAGGGGAAGGAATAATGGATGATAACGTGTGGTAGGGCAGTTTCGTCGAGGACAACGATTGCCAACCTTGAACGTCCCCCTCGGGGACACTTGTGAACGATCTTCCATCCAGAATTCTTGCCACAAGAGGGTGAATCTAGCCTACCTACCGTATCGTCCGGCACTATTCACCCCCTAAACGTCTAATTTGGGGCTAATTAAACAGAGTGACGAAGGTCGATCGGTTTTCGTGTTTGGCGATACCAGTTTGGGATAGATTTAAGTGCGGTTGGTGTTCCAAGAGGATCATCATTTCAACCATTTTCCCCCTCGTAACATCGAGTTTCTGGTAAATGAATCGCAAATTTGAGAGTTGAAATTAATCGAGAACTATTGTAAGACGATGATTGATACGATGTTAATGATAAAGCAATTTTTTATACCGCCATGAATATCTTTTCAAGTGATAAAAAGACTTCGAGATCGTGCAAGAGGATATTAATAAAAGTGGAACGAAGTTAAATTTATCGTCTCTCGAACGATCGATATTAATTTTTTGTTTTATATGAATAATGCATATATAGACGTTTATACATGTATTTTTAAGCGAGACTACTTATATATGTATAAATGAATGAAAATTGCATTTTCTTGACGTCAGAGCCGCACGAGCATAACGAACATCATAGATTAAAATATATATATATACATATCATAATCATTATTATTCATATTTCTTAAAATAACAAATATACACAATATTACTTTTCTCAAACCTGAAAACCGATTCTAAATTCTCGTTATTTACATCGAATTATACGTAAGAATGAATTTTATTCCACGAACAAAAAGAGAAATCTCGTTTCACCTCTTCTTCCTTTCTTTCAGAAGGGGCGGAAACTCGAGGCGGAAGTGAAAAGAGGAATTTTAAAGAGGAAAATGTTTCGATAGATTCCGACCGTTCGAAAAATAATCGAGAGAGTTTTTCCTGTTGGAGAGCGGAACTCAATGCCATCAGAGATGGCTTAGCGACAATTGGCACGAGAGGGAAGGAATTCCTTGGCAAGCGTCGTCTACGTATCCCGGTTGAAAATTGTTCAAATGTTCGATCGATCGGGTATGCGATATTCGATCGCGTTGGTCGAATCTCAGCCTCGAGAAAGAACTCGATCGGTTCTTTCTCGAATAGAATAAGAGTTGGAAGATTAAGAGTAATTGATATTAAGACGAGAATCGAGAAAGATATTGATCGTTTTTTAGCTGACAGCGATGGGGAAAATTTAAATTAAAAGTTATCGAATATAAAGTTACTTCTATACTATATAATAATAATAATCGTGAATAATTATAATGGGAAACAACCGAGGTTATATGAAAACTGGATCAACTAATAGCTACGAATAAATGTTATTTAAGCATTTTAATAACTAATTACTTAAAGTAACTTTATTCGACATTTTCAATTAGTTACTCTTTCAACGGATTAATGCTCAACTTTAATAGCTAAATGCATGATTAATGTGTAGCTTGTTTTTGGTTGCTTTCGTTAAGAAATTTGAATTAAGAAAAATTTGTGTACATAAAAGCTGTTTATATTATATTTGTACATAACAAAAATTGTTTGAACAAAATTAGAGAAGTGATTCTTCAAAATATATTAATATTTTATAAAGTCAATCAATCAATAATATCGAATCAACGTGTTCAAGTTCAAACTTTACTCTGGATATTTTACGTCTCTTTACATACATCACGCAAAATACGAAATTTTCAAAAAATATCATGGTACATCATTCACCGATCTTTATCTACGCATCCATAATTCCTAGACACGCATGGAACACGATTCATCGCGTCGATGAATCAATCTTGATCGCCGATTTCGATTAAATCGTGAACGAGATCTACGCGAATGTCCGCGAATATCGTTCTCGAACTCCGGCGGAATATATCAGCGTCTCGGTGCGGAATAATTGAGACGACAAAGCGGTTCCTGTACCTGGGAGGCCTATTCACGCGCGTCAAAGACCGTCGAGGACCGATGTGCATCGTCTACCATTCGCGGACAATGGCAATATTAACGCGGGATGGAGTGCAATTCCCCATTGTTCCAGAATCGCGATGCATCTTAAAGCTCCATTATCGCGCGCAACGCGCTTAAAAAAAGGAGAGGAAGACGAATCGACGCCGTGTCGTTCTCGTGCTGCACGTTGTAAAAATGAATTCGCACAAGTATGTATCCTTCTTTTTTCTTTTTTTTTTTGCGTTATCTCGAACAGTTTTATTCGTTCGAGCGTGATACGATTTCGAAGATAAGAGGATGATTCGATGGATGGTTTTTTTCTCTTTTGATTAAAAATTTAATTTGTTTGCGCGGCATTTGCATAACAAGTGTCGAGTGATGGAATATTATTCGGGAATTGTATCGCCATTTCGAAAATACTGATTAAATTATTATGTTTTGAAAATATAAATAAACAATTGTAATGGATGAAAAATATTTACATATCGAATTGTTCGAGAGAACCAAATCTACGCTGATTAAGCAACTCAATAAAATTAATCGAGTCGTAATTTATCCTCGAAGTTTAACCCATCCTTTTCAAAAAATCCTTTTATAGAATTCTTTACATCATTAACTCGTGAATATCCACCATTCCAAGATTCACAATGGCAAGAAACATTTTCCAAATCTTTCCAATTCTCATCATCGACAAGCGAGTCTGCTTCGGCCCATTTATTCGCAAATCCGCGCCACGTGGCGGAATCGCACCATCACCACTTACATTATTCAGTGCCGAAACACCATAATCATAACCCACGTTCGTTAAAACTTGGCTACTCTCGAACGATCCATTGTCCAAGCAGTTCTAAAAAGGAGATTTTCGAGCGCGTTATCGAATCACACGGCAAATTTAATCCACGGCGTCCGCGTGCATCTCGCAGTCATTGCGGCCGGTCATCGATCGATAACGAACTTTGTCCACTCGACACATGGGTAAGCTCCACGATGAAAACCGCAGAGGTCCACGTAATTCGCGACTAGAAGCGGTTAATATGCAAATGAACGCGTGGACCGATGTGGATACCTTGCGGTCGTTTAATCCACGATGAAATCCACTTTCATAAACGCATTCCCTGAACCTGAATTCCGATTCAACATGTGTAAACAAGCCGAATCCTTACTCCGGTACACAGATAGAGGGTGGCTCTGGATGAATAATATTCTATTTTGGATTTGATCGAGCGAGAGACGAGAGAGCGAAATACGTGGTGGAATAATTTTGAGCGAGGTTGAAGCGAAGATTGCAAAGATTTGAGATATTACTTATGAGAGGAATCGAATTGTTGGTGATAATTATGGGAGAATTTAGGATTTTGCTTGTATTATTGAGCGACTCGCATCGTTAATCCGCAGATTAAGATGAGATTAAATAAAAGAAAAAGAATTGAATTGCATGTGCTAATTGCTGTGTGAGAATTATAAATATCCGTTTACACAATCCTCTCATTCTGTGTGTTACAATACAGCAATAGGTTAAACAAGTAAGTTTGAGAATTTGATGAAAATTTAGATATAAGTCAAGATACATTAAATTTCAAATTTATCCATTAACATCTTCCTCTTTATTAATCTCTCGAATTACAAATATTGGAATTTATTGCGTGAAAACGTCATTTAACTCGCGAAAAATACATAATAAATATCCAAAAATCATCGAAAAATCGTTCCTTTAAACAGGTAACACAAAACTTGAAAACAGAACGAAGATATCGTACTTTTAACTTCCCCTCCAATTATATAAAATCTCACCCATTCAAATTTCCAAAATGGAGCGTCGAGAAGAGAGAGAGAGAGAGAGAGAGCACTTCACAGGAGCTCTCCGCCCTTTTGGCAGGAAATTAATTACGCGGGGAGGGTGGAGATGAAGACGAGTCCACAGGGGTGGCGAATTCGATATTGGACAAATGGAGCCGAACCGACAACATTGTCGTAAGGGCCTTTGACGCAACAGGCATAGGTCGATGCAACAATGGACAAGCTTTATTGTTCAAGGGATCTTGAACCCCCTCTAATCGGTCGACAACCTGGCTAAATGGATGTGTACACGCAACGGGACACGGCGATGGCCATTGATGCGCGAAGGAAAGATTGACGGGGATGGTTTGGAGACATTGCGTCGGGAAATGTTGTGTATTTTGAAAATTGTGCCAAGTACATTTAATTGAAAGTTGTTCTTCCTAAGGGATAAGAAGTTGGATAATTATTTATACTAATGAAAAATAAGGGTGAAAAATTTGTCGAAGCAATGTGTACCAACGAAAGATTCCGATTTTATATTTCTTTGAATTTTCTTCGATTAGAAATGATTATTAATTTAAAAGAAAATAGAAAAAATAGATGATTAGAAATTTCGAATTTCCAAAAGGAAAAATTAGCTTTCGAATTCCTTTTGAATTTTTAAAATGCTTTTGATACGTTTATGGAAGAATTTGGATTCTTTTCCGCTTCGAATTACCTTCGATCTTCCCGAGTTAATAATCCGTCGACAACTTAATGCCACTCTTTATTCGATCCGCTAAACGGATGTAGGAATCAGTGGAACATGGTGAAGATTATGGGTACACAAAGGGTGAATTTGAAGGGAGATTCGAGGGGATCCATTCGAGGGAAAAGTGATGGGAGATAACATCGTTACGAGGACAGGACAGTGGAAGCCGGTTATTACGACGGATATATCTCAACCCCTTGACATTGCAATTAGCTTCATCACCAATTAAATAATCCACATATTAATATTTAAAGCAAACCAATATTAATTACCGTATATATACACTATTAGAGATAACACAAATGTTGTTACAAAATATTTAATAGGTAAACACAAGCAAAAACGTGTAATCTCCCAACATCTCACATTACCTAATATTTAACGCGAATCAATATTTAATTCGTGTATATAATTCTCCAAATAAACAACTCGAAATCACACCAAACGTCTTTCACGATCACAAATTAAATTATAATTCTCCAAACAACTACAATCCATTCCAAACATCTTGCAACTCGCGCATCTTATCGATGCTTTCCCGAGCAAGAATTTCGTCCCTTTCGACCCAGCCAAAACAAACGAATCCCCAATTTCATTCGAAGATACAATCCGCAAAAAAATCTAATCCACGATCCAACACAAATTCATCACGAAACAAACTACGATCCCGTCCAACACGATCCATTTATATATCCTTTTCTTGCCTTTCACCACCTTCCATCTTCATCAATCTCCATCCTCCTTCCATCCTCCGTCTTGTAACCCTACCAACCCTCTCTTCCAAGTCGAAATCCAAATCGAGTCTAATCGATAGAATCTTCCTTCCGCGTCCACGCTCTCTCTGATCCCCCAAAACGACTTTGCCTCCGCGATTAAACAATCGCCTCGAGGAGGACGTTTCTAATGAAATAACGAGCTCCAGACAGTTTTCGACACCATGCGAGGAGATTCGAGAAAGAGATATAAAAAGGAGGAAAGAAAGGAAGGAAGGAAGGAAGAGAGAGAGAGAGAAAAGGCGAGGGTGCAGCGGCGGTTAGGGCACGTTGCCCTGGGCACGGCTCTCCTACGGGCTCGCCGGCTAAGGGATGGCGGGGTGTTGCCATGGAGACGCTATACTGTTTTCCGTTCCCCAATTACATGGCCGCTGGTTGTCAACTTGAGTCCCTAAAACGCATTCCTGCGGTGGATGGAAAGGTGAGGCGGCGGGCGCACAGGTGTGCGCCGCCTTCTTTCCTCGAGGCCTTCGCGTCTCGAGTGGCGAGACGTGGCGTTCCGTAGACAAAGGAGGGATCGTCAAACGAATACGATCGTTTACATTGTGGCAGGGGGCATCTCTTCGTTGTGTGCGCGCGTGTCTGTTCGTTTCGGTTTTCCAGCGAGTGCCGTTTCTCGCGAGATCTCAGACGGGATCTTCTGATCGATCTGGGTTTGGGGTTATTTCGAGTTGGAATATTTGTGGAGAATTTAAATCTACGGAATGGTGTATTAAAAAAAGATATGTAAAATATATATTGTAATAATTTATAGATTAATCGGATCTTTGTTTCGGCTTCATTCGTGTTTGTAGAAATTTTAACTTGTACTAAATATTCGGAGTCTATTAAGGGAGAAACGTTTGAGGGTAGTCGAAATTGCGAGTTTGTCGAATCGTTTGTGGAACATATGAGTTGTTAGAGTTGTTTAGAATTTGATTTAAATGATTAAATTGTTTTGCTCAATTGAATTGCGAGGATGAATATCGATCGGAATCTCAAAGTAAACCTTTCTCCTAAGAAATATCAATGTAGCGTATATTAATCTTTTCTTTAATTTAATTCCAAATAATCCAGTCGTCGTTCTCATTATTCATTTCCTACAATTTTACTTTTAGAGCAAGACAGTAAATCAGAAATGTTGCAAAGAAGATATATAATCGATCATAATCGAACACCTTGAACTCCACGCGCGGTTGTAAGGCGCCAGGGGTTGGCATCGATCTATCTCCTCTGTATAATTTCCTACGGACGGGTGGAAACAAACAGGCGGATGGTAAACAGAAGTGACAGACAGGGTGGAGAGGGTGGAGAGGCGCAACTGGAACGCGCCCAGCAGCAGACAGTATTTCGCGGGCACAAAGCACGAGGAACCATAAAGCCACCCCTTGGTTTGCCGTCCGGCGCACCTTTTGCTCCTCCTCTCCCTCTGTGCAGGGGATCGAATCTCCATTACTCGCGTATCTCGGCCGGGCTAAATGCTCGTTAATCCCTAATTGCATCCCGTGCACACAAGGATGTCCACGTGGGTTACCCTCTTCCCTCTACGTGCCCTTCTTTCCTCTTTTCGCGCGACCCTTCCGCGCGATTTTTACGACCCGCCACCGCCTTTTACGCCGGCGTCACGGCTTTGTCGAAATAGCGGTAATAATTCATGGAACACCTGCTTACTTTCACAATTTTATTCGTATAATGATACAAATTTTTTTCTTTTTTTTTCTCGCTTTTGCTACGGGATGCTCGATATTTTTTTAATTAAAACAACTTTTGTACTTTTTGCGGAAAGTCTCTTTGTGGAAAGAGGTAATTCTAAAGAGGGGGGTGGAAGAGGAACGTTTGTTTGTTTTCAGTATTTTATTCGTATGATAATAATTTGAGGGTTGTTTGATACTTTTTTTTTCTCTTTGGCATTTTTTAATCATTAGAGATGTTCTTCGTGGAAAATAATATAACGATATTCGTGGAAGGTAGAAATATCGCATAATAATAATAATTTGAAGACTTTTTTTTAGAAGGGTAATAATTTATGTGTGGATGTACTCTTTGATGATAATAATCTAGAATTTTAATAATTTTTCGAATGCACATCGGATGATCTTTCTTTGATTCTTCGAGAAAAAGAAAAGAACAAAAAATTAGAAGAGTTCTTTTTAAGAGCCGTTTTAAAATGTTGAATAATTCACAAAGAGAAATTTTTCTGGAAGAAAAACAATTGTGATCGTTAAAAGATTATTTAGAGAATGGATCGTTCTTTCAACGCTGAGCTGCATTCATTGAGACAATATTCATTGTACGCATTACGTACGATTAAACAGAAGAAGAAATATCCAATTATATGCAATTAGAGTGCAATTACAAGCCGCAACTAAATATAATAAATGTCTTCACGAGTCGAGGAGGCTTTACGTACCACTTGAACAAACATCTACAACATCCACGAAAGTATATAATCCGCGCGATAAATTCAAGGATTAAAAAGTCGCTACATTCGTGTGAAAGGCTAGATCAACTTTAAAACTCAAAAAGAGTTTGTAACAAACTTTATTATTACTTTCAATACCATACCCCGCAAAGTACTTCTCTACTAAAAAGCAAAACTTGTTCTAAAACTAAATATAAACTTTCTATTTTATACCCAAAGTTACCAAAGTTGCGTGGAAAAAAAGAAATTTATTAATCGTCAATAAATATCTGCACTATTTTAAAAATTTTCTAAAAAAGGAAAAAGGAATATTAAAAAAAAAATATCGATATAACGACGAACGCAAGAAAAATCTACGATGCCACAATTTTATTATTAAATTTAAATTCTGTGTGCACCATTTTTAAATTCTTCTCTTCAAAAAAAAAAAAAAAACAGAATATCAAAAAGGAAACGCGACAGGATCTATTCATGTCACAACTTCAACGCAATACATAACGTCCAACGTGAGTCAAATATGATCGCAAGGATCATAAGTCGCACGATGATCGTGTTCGAGGTCGATTAGAACGAGACAAAGCGAGCGACTCCGCGAGTCCTTGAGAACTCGACGACTTTCTCGGCGGGCAAAAAACGCACGGTATAATCGCGATTCCTCGAGGATCGCGATTGCCATCATCGTCTCGGTATATCGTCGTGGCTCGTCTCGATGAAACGCGAGTCGACAGTGGTGGAACTTAATGAAACGCCACGCTCGAGTGGCCGTCAAAAAGAGCGAAAAAGTCGAGACCGCGTTTTCATTCGCGCGGCTACCGTCGAGAAACGAGAGAATGACTCACAGTGTCGCTCAACTCGGTCAACTTTTACTCGCTGTGACGGAGAGGAAAGGAAACGATTTCGGCTGAAATGGTTTCGAGATGGATCCAAAAGTTGAAGCGAGAAGAAGAAGTTTTTTTCATTGAGTGAGAAATATTGGGGAATAAAGATTTTACAATGCGTGTGTATGTATGCGTCATTTTTGAAATATTATTCGTTTGATAATACAATACAAATACAAATTTTATGCATTGATGCACAGTGGTGTGAATGGAATAAATATAGTTGCGATAAGTGAAATAAAAATTTGATGTGTAAAAATAAAAGGTATTGAACTTTGTAGGAAAAGGTTAATTCAAAGATTCATTTGGTTGGAAAATATTAATTGTAAAATAACAATTGAAAGATATTTTAAAGTTCAGATAAAAAGGGATAAAAAAATTAAAATGCCTCGAGATTTTATTTTTCGATAGGAATAACTGTGGATGAAATATCCTCCATACATCTCCATTGAGAGAGACGATTTTTTAATTTCATATTAACATTCTACGAAACAACAAATACACGAAATATGATCAAATATCAAGATTTCGTTAAAAAAATTTATCGAATTAAATTCTCACAATAGGAAACGAAGTATGAAAGAAAAAGTACAACTCGAGCTCAAAATTATTTCCTTTCGCAACTCTTCATCTCTTAAAAAAAAAAAAAAAAAAAAGGAAATAAATTTCTTTCACAACAATACCAAACATTGTTCATACTCGATATACTAACTCAATAGAGGTTGAAAAAAAAAAGAGTTTCAAACAAAAATCAATCGAGGCAAAAAACTGGAAACGCCGATAAAATTCGGAACAAACGAGCGCCACGGCCCATCTCTCGCGAGAAAATCTCTCGCGCCAGTATATACCCTGGAATCGATCGAAACTTTTTCTCTGTGGATTTTCGCGACGAGGGCGAAACGCTCTTCAATATCGCCGGTTTCATCGTTGCCGCGTGCCGTCCGCGAATAAATATGCAAATAATTGCGTTCAACCGAAACTCCGCACTTGCTTTCCAAGTCATCGATCGTGCCACGCTTCTCACTTTTGACCGACCGATTCGGGGAGGGCGAGGAGGAGAGGGTTCTCGTGTGTCGAAAGCATAAACGAGCATTATGTGAGAGAGAGAGAGAGAGAGAAAGAGAGACGAGGCAAAGACGGTTATTAAACCGGTGGATGTTGACACTACACAGCGATAGAAGCTTGGTCTGCTTTCTTTCCACGCTTCTTCTCGATCTGCTTCGACCGGTTTTTGCTTGGAGATCGACCGATCTTCTGGATTTGTGTGAAGGGGTGAGCAGTATTTTAGGATTGAGCGGCTGGTAACGCGGCAATGGGATCTTTTGCGAGACTGATGTTTGTTAATGATTATTTTAATTATTTAATCAGGCTCGTCTGAAATCTTGGAGAAAATAATGGTTCACTTCATCTTGTTAAAGTTAAACTTAAAGTTACTTTGGAAGTGAGTTGAAATTATTAGTTATTTTAAATGTTCTATATTAAAATTGCGTAAGAATAATAAGAGGGAAGAAAATGAAAAATTTCTTAATTAGTCAGGGAGAATTTAATTAAAATTTTAATAATACGTCGAGTTTTTTATATTCTTTATATATATATTTTTTAATATTTCCATTGGAAATATTAATTTGATCGCTGGGGATAATAAGGAAATTGTATACGTACGTCATGGTGTAAAATGTTTTACATACATATATACGTACGACGTTAATAATCAGCATAGATGTGTCATCAGAAGAAACCCTCATTTCATCTCCCAAAACAACCAGTCAAATATTCTACTATTTGTATGGTTTTCACGTGATATCATTTTGCATTGTCACCCAAATAAAATGGGAACATTCTACGTGAAATGTCCAATGTAGAATACGTAAATGCAATAAGCGTATACAGATATATGATTTAATAATATAATTAATTTATACATAAAATTATATTATTGGTAAAACAATAAATGTAGACATTTATACGTGTTATATTCATTCGAAATTATGATATTTATATGTTATCTGTTAAATTCATTCATAAAAATACAAAGAATAGTGTATAAAAAGTTAAGTAAAATGTAATAATTTTCGATACTTGTTTTAAATTTCCATTTTCAGAAAAATAATAATATAAAATATTCTTAAACGATAAAAAGAAGTCATCTTCAAAATTTTTTTAAAATCCCCTCATCGTTTCAGGCGAAGCTATTATCATATCATTCCCAATTTCAAAATTCAAATCAAAATTTTATACAAAAATTCCAATACAATACCAACTCCAATATCAAAATTACTCCAAATCAATCCTCCTAATCTAAAAATTTTCAAAAAAAAAATATAACATCAACTATGACGATACTACATCAACATCAAAATTTTATACAAAAAATTGTAATTTCAAATACATCGTTCCCTAAAAAATTACTGATACTGTTTTCAATAGCAAAATTTAAACCAATTCAATCCAAATTTATATATATATACATATAAAAATCAAGCACAAAATATCAATCGAATCGAGATGACGTTTAAACGCACGTTGTGAACGCAGCCATACAACGAGCACCGTTATTCCCCTGGTTGTGGTGTAAACGTACTGGAACGCGCGCGTACTACGCTAAGCGTGTTACGCAGCGAGCAATGCGTTTACCTCGCGCAAAGGGGGATATACCTGCGCGCCCTACCAGTCACGCAACCATCGAGAACACGTGACCGGATTCGATGCAATAGTTTGACGGCCATTCTCGTCCGGATCACCGCTCTCGCTCGAGTCTTCGACCGAATCTATCTTTCCAGTGGGCTATCCGTTCATCGACTGTGTCCCAATAAAAATATCATCCCTCGATGGGACGATGTTGTAAAGTTTTATCGCGAAAATTACTTCGCTTCGTTGGCCAAGAGAAAATTTCTCAAGCGACGAGCTATTGTGTTGCGTGGCTTTTATTTGTCGTTCTTTATGACTTTCGTCGCGGTTTTATCGCACCCCTCGAGACCTCATCCCAGGCTGCTATTCATTATTGGAGGAAATAACGTTTAGTAACATTTCGGTATCGCGAATTCTTCCTTTCTTCTTTTTCGTTCTATCCTGAATTTATTCGACTCGATATTATTATTATTGGAAGGTGTAAAATTTGTAAAATGTCGAATTTCAACTCTTCGAATCGAAAGTTGTTGGACAGATTTGTTCGACTGGCCTAAGGAAACCTATGACCATCGAGGGTAAACGAAATAGGTCTATAGCCAGGAGATCCTGAAATTCTATATTCTTTTATATATTTTTCGCCTTTTATATGGCCCAATCCCTCTTTTATTGCGCTGTTTCGTACGAAACTTCAACACCCGTTTGTTCACAATCGCGAGCAATTGGATCGCGGAATAAAAATGGAAAATCCGATCGACGTCCCCGAAATCCCTCCTTTTCTTCCCCGTTACACACTGCTCTACGCACGTTGAGACGAACAAACCAGTAATTGTACAATTCGAAAAAAAGAAGCAGACCCAAAATCTTAAGAATCACTCTTAACGTATAATTTTTGTAACGTATAATTCTATCATCAAACCATTTACGTTTTCCTTTTCACAAATAAATTCAAAAATATACTCGAGAGCTCGAGAAAATGGTATGAAATAATTTCTAATAAATATTTATCGTAACGTTTTCTGACAAGTATATCTTCCATCTGACAAATATTATTATAATACTTCTTCCAATAAAAAATTAATAAAAAAGTAACGATAATCGGTTAACGAAAAAAATCCAATTTTTCTACAAAACGAAAACGCTTTTCAATCGAACGGCCACATTATCTGCGTCGATTGACGAATCGATCAGAGTCTCTCGTGGACGAAATGTTGGGAACAAATTAAAAACGGGGCGTTTCGTATTTGCAAGTGTAATTCGAATGGTGGGTAACGATGGCAATTTTGCAATACACGTTGCAACGCGTTAAGCTCGCTACTTACTGGCGCATTAAAAGATCGAGGCGGTAAACTACCGGCTGTTTCCTGTTTCAACGTGGATACGCAACAGTGAAACGAACTCTTTTTCCGTCCCTTCCGTCTAATTTATACGTACAAAAATAGAAAAAGCTGAAACTTATCTCGTATGCGCGTTGGGAAGAAGGATCGCGTATTCACGGTTTAATTTCGTACGATTGTAATTCATCTGTCGTTTTAAAATATCTTTGAAAAATAAGGGAGTAAAACTCTTCATCAATTACATATCGTGTAAATTTTCTTTTTTTGTTATTAAATAAGATACGTAGAAATTGATAGATTCGTAAAAGAATATAATTATCGTCAATTTTTGATCGTGTAACTTGGAAGTTATTAAATAAATAAAATTAAAATTATCATAAATTAACGTTTAAAATATATTCATAATTATAATATACAACAACAAAGATTAATTCAAGAAATGAATTTCATGAAATTCCAATATCGAAGTTTTCTATTAAAAGAAATAATTTCTTGTGAAATTTATTTTTGAAAAATCGATCGAAGTCGAATTATTGAGTTCCAGCCGTTTTTCGAGTTGTTCATTCATCTCAACGATTTACGAAACCAAAATCTACTTTATTAATATTATTTTATATCATTTTAGAATCCAGATGCGAACGAAAGCTCTCAGTCCGTACTTTTATCCATTCCAAGTCGTTATTAAACTTATTATCGATGGAGAAAACGAAGAAGAACGACACCAAATCACGACTGATTTAAATCCAAGCGGCGTGAGATCGAAATCCAGGCTCGAAAGAGGCGCGCACGTGCGAGATGTTTGTCGATTTCACGGTGAAACCGAGCAAATAAAGATTAATTTCCAATGTTGACGGAAGACGTGACCCGTAATCTTTGAGATAAAACGTTGCAACGCGTGCCATATATTGATCCAGTCGAAGGTGAAACGTATGAAGCGTTTACCTGTCCCCGTTTATCCATACGATAAAACGCGTCCTGATTTTTCTTCTTCCTGCGTTGCGTAACGCACAGTTAAACGCGCCGGACACGCGACTTCGAAATAGAAATTATCGAGCGTTTCGCCATTCCAAAATCGAGTTATTTACGGGAGAGAAGATTTTTCAATCGGGATGAACGATGGCTCTATCGCTTCATCAAAGTTTACGGTACGAAAATTAATCGTTGTGTCGATAAAAATGAAATTTTCTTCTTTAAATTTTTTGATATCCATATTTTTCTAACAAACGTGAACGAATAGAGAATGTAATTAGGCAATTTGTTTTCGATCAATATTTAGACGAGAATAAGGGTACGGATAAAAGGTTGAGCAAATATTTTTAATACAATGGAAAATACAATTTCTAATTTATATTATTTACCATATAGATTTTATGGATACGCTTTATCGGATGAGGCAAGTTTGAGAGATTTGATATTTACGACACAATAGGAAATTCGAGAAGAAGAACGAGGAAAGAACGGAAAGGCTCTGATCAGAGAAGAGACAGGGGAAGGGGTTGGCCGTGATAGTTAGAGTGGCTGTTCAATGGCGCACGAACAATTTTTCACTCTTCTACAATGGGCACAATCAATAGAATCGATATAGGGAGCTCGTAAATTAAAACATTAACTCTCGACACCGATTGATGCTGCTATAGATCCAGGCCCATAGATTATCACACAGATATCTTACAGGAGCATCTTACACCATTCTTCTCGAAATTGAACTATTTCGTCGGAATTAATTAATTTTATTAATCTTCTTCCTTCCTCGCAACAACGATTTCGAGATATCGATATCGTAATTCAGATTTCATACTTTAAAAATTATCGCGAATTTCATCGTATTTTGAAAACGCTTGACAATTTCCATCCCTTTATAATTTCGATGAAAATTCATTTCAAAAATAAATAAAGTTATTTATATAAGTTGTTGAAATAATTTATCGTTCGGAATATAATAATAAATTGCAAATAAATAACGAGGTTACATGAGAAGAGGATCGACCATAATAAACTACGAATAATATTTAAAATTAACATTACATAACATTTTAATAATTAATTACTCAAAGAGTGATTTCATTCGAAATTTTTAACTTGGTTACTTTTTTCAATTGCCCGACTATGAAAAAAATATCAAAGAGGAGAAGGAAATTCCGGACAAGTATAAATCTCTCTGTCTCTCTACCTGACTACAAAAGGATAGTTTCGAAAAACAAAGAGGGTTGTCCGCTTTTCGTGGAAAACGAAGTTTTTTAATCGAATGGAATTTCTGGTTGCAAGGATGAAGGAAGAAGAGAGGAACGCGGGGAAAATGAATTATGCTGATCAAAGCAACCTAACTTGCCGCTTAAAGTCGCCATCATCCTGCGTGGAGACCGCGTCTCTCTTTCGAACTGAATTAATCATTCTACGAGATGAGAGCAAGTTTTCTTCCGGGACTTTGCTTCCGTTCGATGCTTCTTCAAGAAACCTACCTTCCCTCGGGAAATTTCGTCTTTTGAACCTTCGAGATGGATGAGAAAGTAGCGAAGTTTCTTTCCAGCTTGGACAATGATTTGTTATAATCTTGGAGGAATCTTGAACGGGAACGGAGACAAATGGAATTAAGTTTTAAATTATAGAACAGTATATCGTTTGATCGATTCCAAAATTTTGAAGATTCGAAGATTGAAAAATTTTAAACTTAGGAAAAGTTTCGTTCGAAGATTTCAAACCCAGTTGAAATTTTGAAAAAAGATTTTGAAGATTTTATAAATTCAATTACATCTCGATATAAATATGATTTTCGAAGGAGACACTCTTAAAATTTGGGGATTAGAAAGAAAGATTCCAAAATTCAAATACGACAATCTAAAATTTCAATTTCCAACGAGGTAAATATAAAAAATAGTTAAAAATATATTAAGACACCCAAAATTGAAAGGACAATTAAAATCTACTAGCTCGCGAGAAAGATCACTAGCTACACAAGAAGAAGCAAGAAATTATCCCAAATTTTGAAGGAGCATCCTCAAATAATTGGCGCACACGAAACTTTCCACAAACGAGACAAGAATATTAATCACTGGAGAAAGGAAGCATCCTGTGCGGAATCACGAGCGTCCCTCCGCGAATACTGGCGAGTTAATTCGTCTTGCCATCTTAAGAGATTAATTGGCGACAGGTTGTTTCGCGTAACGGTCGAATAAATCAACAGAGATGCTCGATCGAGTCGTGGAATCCTGTTTTCCACGGGAATTACGAACTTATAACGACGAGTCGCGCCCGCCATATCGAATTTGTACACCGGTTTATTTCAACCTTCTCGGAATCTTTGTTTCTTTTTTCTTTTTTCTTCGTTCTCGTTAAATTTATTCTCTCGTGCGTCTCTTCGATAATCCTCACCAACGCTCCTCTGTCGCTTCTGTCGTTTGTCAACGTTTGCGAGACAAAGGAATGTTGAAAGAGACGGAGATGTAGATAGGTCGAAGGAAATAAACAAATATTTTCGAGATGAGAAACGAAGATCCCTCCTCCTCCTCCTCTTCTTCTTCTTCTAGTAAGAATATTTATTATCGAAGAATTAGAGAAAGGTGTATTTTTGGTCTGGTTAAAAATAAGAATTGAAAAATGTTGTGTATTTTCGATATCGTCGAAGGAAGATAATTCGACAATATTCCGACAATCATTCTAATATATCAAATTACATGAAATAATACAATATTATGTAAAATATCCGAGGAAGAAATAATTCCACGGGACGATAAGATAAATTATTCAGAATTGTTTCGATGTTATTATCGTGATCCAGAAATTTTATTCGAAATGTGTATATATTATTAATATATCTTCGCATAAAAATCCACGATTCACTTCAAAAACATTTAAGAGAAGATTCGAACTTGGAATCGAAGAGAATAATTTTCATTCATTAGCAAATCCATTACACGGTTTACACAGTATTATTATTTCTACTGGTACTATTTCAGTACCATTTAAAACAATAAGAAACAATAGCTATCTACCGCTCAGCAAGGTAGCGTGAATTGCTACTTTCGTCGTGTCTCGACCGTTATCGAATCTATCCGTAAACGGTATATATCTCGACTTTCCACGGCCTGTTTCTAAACGGCACGGTAGCAAGTTTGTTTCGAACGGGCATCGCGCGTAAAATACGCCTCGGTCGACAGTTGCACGTCCCTCGAGCGGAATACCAGTGGTTAGTGGTTACACTACGGCGTTTAAAGCACGGTCCACATGAGAAAGATTGCTCGTAGACCGCAAAAAAAAAAAAAAATTCCACGTCACGGAGGGAAACTTTCTTGTTCCCTCAACGAGCTCAGCGCCGTTTAATGTTCCCTCGAGTTTATATAAATCGAATGTAAATGGGGAGTGCAGTTAGCTGTGATTACGATGTGAATATATGAATTTCGTATTGAATATATTTCGATTTTGTAATGCAGAAGAAATTGTAATATGACTGGAAATTAATTGGGGATCGATTTGTTGATGTTTTTATATGTAAAGAGATTGTAAATTGATGATATGACATGATTGGTTATTTTTTAACGTGAAAGAATAAGTCGAATGCGTGGAACGAAATTTCTACGTTTGAGGCTACGTTTTTTTGAGTAGAATAAATGTGGAAAATGTTCAAATAAGCAAGAAACGTAGAATAAAAAATTTTATTGCTTTCATGCTTTTTTGGAAAATTAAGAAGAGTATTCGATGAATTTCCAAATTTTCTTTTAAATTATTTTTTAAACGAATAATCACATATACGTGTGATTCGTCATTTATCTATTTTTATTATTATGTAAAATAATCATTCGTATCTAATCCAGATATAGGTTAATTTTAATTGTATTTGAAAATATTTTGAAATTGTTTCAAGTCGAAAACAAGATCTCAAATGGAAAAATTTTATTCTATATATTTCGATTTATTTTTTCACTCGAAATACTCGTAAGAAAAATTAAATCAAACGCAAGACCCTTTACCTCACCAATGATTCGAGTCATATTTCCTAAAATGACGAATGCCTCGAACACGATGCCGAATTTCATTCCGAAACCGCGGTTGGAATAACGAATGCCAGGCATAAAACTAAGAGAAGACCCTAAAATCCCGTCAAATATCCTTTTCAAGCGTTCTGAATTTCAACGAGGCAAACGTCCAGAAGATTCGAATTCCAATTTCGAAGCTGGAAATTTCGTGAGCCGTTTTCTCGGTGTATAAATAATAAAAAAAAAAAAAAAAAATTCTGCATAAAATACAATTATATTTCGTTCGATCGACAGAGTCTCGTTGCCATTGTCCCAGTTACCTCGGAACGATGATTACGTAAAAAGTGACGATAAACGTATCGGGCATTCGTTGATCTGGCGATTTGCCATTTGCCATCGACGTTTCTGCCCGACGCGTATTTACCGATGCGCCATGTCCAACAATTACCGCGAACCGGTTTAATCGGCCAACACAAAAGAAGAATCGCGAAGGGGGGAGAGGAGGGCGAGGCAAAAAGAGAGAAAAAGGGAGAGAAGACTTTATGATCGGAGGCACGAGCAACGAGTTTAATCGAATCATTTTAACGTTCCAGTGTTTTATATATCGAAAGAAAAAATTTCTTTCCCCAAATAATGTAACGTTTAATTATTTGTCATTTGAAAAATCTCTCCAATTAAATCTCCCGCAAACAAATTCGTATCTTTGCATTCCAGAAAGAAAAGAAAAGAAACTATAAGCATATTCTTCGTGTTCAAATTGGGCAAATAGTGAATCGCAAGCAATGTGTATCGAGCTTAAGCTATCCCTCGCATAGCCTCACGATCCACGCCTCCGCGCATAGAGGCGCGTGTATACGTGGAACACGCAGAGATAGGAAAGCGTGCCCTTACGTGCACGGTGTCGCAAACTTCAATTGTGAATCGGCGTGGACATCTAGACGTATAATCAGCAAGGGATTAACCATAGTCGAGTATGGTTTATGCTGTACGCGTACATTCGCATCGAAGTCGAACGTCGAATGTTAAGTTAAGTTTATTTTCGAACGAAACGAGAGAAAATTATGAGTACATTGATACGTGTGATAATTGTAATTAAGCGTAACTATAAAGAAAATTGGAAAAATTGCGAGTATATCGACGTGAATCGACGAGAAATAGCGAAATGAAAGTTTGAAAATTTAAAATGTGGATATTGGAAAAATTATTTAATTTAATTATTTAAGTTATACTTGATTCCAGATTTAATTTCCACTCTCTAAGATTTATCCTTCAATTTCAGCATTTAATGAGACCCTTGCGATTTAATAATGCACACGCGTGTTCAGACATGAACGTTTCCCGAAGACGAAGTCAATCAAATTACCCGATGCATTTCCCTTAATGTCTTAATCGTTCGAGCGACAGATCGATAGCTCGCAGACATTCATCGAACGGAGAGAAAGAGAAGGGTTCCAGAGAGGAGGAAAATGTAGAATGCATTCAACTGAATGAGATCTGTAAACACTTGGAAAAATCTTTCGATAGAACGATTCGAATCGGAATTGGGAAGGAATCGAAAGAGATTTTCCTCTTGAAACAAATTTTACAAGTTGATTATAAATTTTCTATGTTAATTTTTTAGCATTTTTAGGAAATGATTCAATTCGATGATATATTGAACATATATCGAGAAAAAAGAACTTATCAATAACGGTACACACAGAGAGGTTTGCGATTATATACTTCAAGTTCCAGTTTCATAGAGAAGTATTTTTTCTCGTTACATCCCAGTTTCTTTTTTTAGCAAGACTAATTAGAGCAGTCATCAAGCTATTTCCTCTCTCGAAAGAGCAGTAAAACTTTAACTACTTCATGCATCAGTACACAACGCGATACTAAACATTTTGCGATCCAACGATCGTCTACTGATCAACCGTTTACGTATAAATATTCTTAACAGAACAAAAAAAAAAATTAAATCTTCTTCAGATACATGTATACTTTTTGTTCCAGTCATGGAAAATAAATCCACGAAATAAAACCAGATACCAGAGATACCAGAACACGATGATACATCAACGGATCACTAAAAACTTGCAAAACACCTTTCGAATTGTCAATTATCGACAATTACAATCACATGTACAAAAACACACGTTAGAAGTATGCTATTAGAATTTGTGAAACCATTCCATTTTAATATATCTTAGAAATAATAAAAATTTCTGAAAAATCTCACGAATGTCAGCAGCGAAGTCCACTCTACGTCTATTAAACGTCTTAAAGAGTAAAAATTTCACGATCGAATTCCAAAAAAGAATTCTAAAATTTTCAAAACATCATATATTTGATCGAAATAGTATATCTGTATACTGGTTTCTCGCCAACGCGATTAATCGAGGAAAAAAGAAAAAAAAAAAAAGAGTGTGAGTTCCGACTTCCGGTGAAGCTTCTTTCTCGAAGCTTCTGTCATTTCTTCGTCTCGCTTCCTCCCCTCTCGAGGAGCGATGCTTTTTCTTTTTTAACCCTGAAAACGTGCCAAGACGAGGGAAAGAGTGAAGTGGCGGTCGGGGGAGGAGAGGGAGAAAACATTAGTGGGAAAAAGAGGAGAAACGAAGAGACCTTGGCACTGGTCTGGCGGAGGACGAATGACGAACAGTGGGATCGTTAAAGCGAATTTTTGGGCCAGTGTTTCTCCCAATTGTCGAGGATAAAAAAATATATATATATAAAAAATATGTGCGAAAGAGGAAAGGGAAATTCTATATTTCGATCACATATTTTTTCTTCCTTTTATCAATTACGGCGCGGAAATGTGATGGAAAAGATATTTGGATATTTACTTCGGCCCGTTGTTTGATTTTTAATTTGTAAAAAATTCTTACGGTAGAAAATTTCAATTTTCTTATTTTCTTTTAAAATGCAAAAATAAAATCTTGAGAATTTTTTCCATAACGTATTAGAAACGTCAGATCCTAGAATTTAGAAGTGTAGTTGAAATAGATATATTCTTGATATTCGTATCCGCGGGATTAGACGGCAAAGCGAGTTTAAATTTCAAATTCGAGATGCAAGGATGCCTTTCGTCTTAAATTTTGAGAACGCGCGAAAGGGAGACGAGCTCACATCCCAGAGATCTGGTCTTAGATTTCGAGCCGAGTTATCAGAATGGGATATCAAAGAATTTTTGACTCAGCTGTTCCATTCCCATACACCGAGTTACAAGGAAGTTACTTACCGGCAGTTCCGAGTTGCCACTCAGAAATGCTTAACGTCACTGCCTCCAGAACCGAATGCAACTCGAATAATGGAGAGACGCAAGCTCGAAGAGATCAGCAGCATGGAAGATTGGATTGGATTTTGGATAAAAATAATGTTTTGATATTTTTTCTATAAATTTTCTATTTTTAATTTTATCATCTCCCGAAATTCTTCATATTAAAATGAACAAATTATTAATTGGATAAGATTTTTTGTCATCTTTTTATTCGTAATTTAAATTTGTACGAAGAAAAGAATTTCAACCCCTTTTAAACTATCACTTCAAAACCTTCCTAATTTTTTACCTAATTTTTAAACTTCCTCTGAACACCCTTTCTCTCTTTCACAATTTTCGACAGATCATATTAAAAAATTCTTCTTTCATATTTATTCAAAAATAAAATTCCATTTCCATTTCTTAAATCCTTCTTCCCACAAGAATCTTTTGAACCAAATTCTCTCTACTCTCCCTTCGCAATTTTACTGAAAAATAAAAAATCCCACTGCCAAGAAGGGAACTTTCTTAAACTATCATTTCACAATAGATGCTTAACCATAACTTTCGCCCTAATTCCTAAATCCTTCTCCCCACAATTATCCCTTAAACCAAATTCCCCCTTCTCTCATTTCTCAATTTAGCCAAACGTTTGCTGAAAAATAAAAAAGAATCGCAGTGCCAGAAGAAGAAAAGTTTCGGCCATCTGAAATATTTGAAAAAAAAAATATTAAGCGCTCGAGGCGACACTGGAGCGATATCGATTCCGACTCGCATGCGCGTGTTGCGTAACACGCAATCGGGACAATGCAGACCGAGTTGCATGAACCGGTGTGCACGGGGAATTTCGCGGAAGCACGACTGACACGGTCGCGTTGAATAACGAGGTCCGCCAGTTCTCGTTGTAAATGCTTCATTGTCTAAATGGAACGGCGCAATACACCGTTTCCCATCTGAGCTGAGAAGGGAAGAAACCTCTCGCCTCGCCTCGCCTCGCCTTGATTCGCTTCACCGGGGACGACGATGGGAATGGATATCGCGCGCCCTTATCGAATTCGTTTCATCGAGCTACGTTAAAGGGTAAGGTTGGATAAGACCAGGCTAAGCGGCAACCATCTTTCGCTGTGCAATTTTCTACGGGTGATTATTTACGGGTGGGTGGCATCGAGTTTTCGTGATTTGAATACGCTCGGCAAGGGTTGGAGGGTGCAGGAATGGGGAGAAAAAAAAGTTGGACAGTGGAAAGTATCGTTGTGGAGTTTTAGCAAAATCTTTTTCAAAATAAAAAACGTAAGAGAAGAAAATTGGAATTAGAATTGGAAGGGGCGTCGAATTTTCGTGTAGTGAATATATTCGGAGGGGTTCGAGTCAGAGATTGCAAATATTTTTCAATGGAAAACGAAAATCAATTGGAATCGATTGGAAATTATCATCGTTGATTTATCACAAAAAAAAATATGGTAAGAAAATCAATTGGAATTATTTAATAATTTGAATATTCAGAAGATAAAGTTTTGGAGTGCTTGAGTTAGAGACTGGAAAAAACAAATTCTTAATTCTTAATCTTCGTTCGATTGGAAATAAATAAAAAAAAAATTGATTGAAATTAATAGGTACGTCGAGATTTTCTTGTCGTGATTTAAATATACTCTGAAACTATCACTTTTTAGCATAAATTGTTATTTATTTAGAAAAGTCAATTGGAATTAAAATTGATAGATACATCGTTAGTTTTTACGTTACAATTTAAATATTTTCTTCGTCAATTTTCATCTTCTTGAAAAAAAATATAGCACTGAAAATTATTCGATAAAAAATAAAAAGAAAACCAACCGATATTAATGGAATTAGAAGAAACAAGAAACTGTTGTTTCCAGAAATTTCACTCAATTCAAAATTAATACGCTTCCGTTTCAGAATATTTTCTATTTCGTTTGAAACACTTTTCTAATTATCGAACAAGCGCTCCGTTGTACAAGAACTACGTGTATAATTGGGCTGAAAGGAAATTGCTGTTTACGCTTTAACAGGCGGAGTTTAGTAAATTTGCACTTAAGGAAGCTCTTAGGAGAAAAACCGAATTGCCATATCGAATTAAAATATGGAGACAAAGGAACAAAGCGCGTCTCGTGATGAGGGAAGGGCAGATGAGTCCTGGGAAGATCAATAGAACATTCTACTGCTAAAAAGAAATTCTTACTTGAGCGTCAACTTGGGCCAAGAATAGAAAATAAATTTAGAAGAATTGGAGGAATCCTGCGCCATTTAAAGAACGTTCACTCCCTTCTATAAGTAACGGCTGCTAATTTTAAAAATAAAGTTTATTAACCCCCTTGGTCCAATAACGTTGTTCGAGTCACGCTCGAGATACGGATCAGAATTTCTCTTCAACAAAGTCAAACTTTACTCGTCATTAAAAAACATTCGCATTTGCCAATTTAACAGAATAAAATTTATTATCGTCCATTCATTTTCCGTGATATTACTAATTTTTCCCAGGGATCACAATTTCACATATTCGACAAAGCCAAATTGTTCGAAAAAAATTTCTTTTCGTTCACTGATTTTAAAAGATAAATCTCCTCGTCCCCCCGTTTCCATATTTTTCACCGAAAATATCACTGGAAAAATTCCCAAAAACATTACCAATTATCGATAGAATAGGAAGACAATAAGAAATAAGAATCACCACCGCGAATCGAGATCGATAACGGTGGAAGAAAGGAGACAAAGGGAAGGAGCGGAGGAAAAAAATAATTGCAGGGACAAGGAAGGTTGGTAATAATGGAGGAAAAGTCACGTCGCCGGGCCTTCTCGGGAATATGGAGCAGAAACGGTTCGTTTCGAGTGCGGTTGCATTCAGAGGCGATGCGAACGCAAACACAAAGGGTCTGTTGCGCCGCGGGAAGAACGAAAAAAACGCTTCTCGGTTTCGCGCTTGTTCAACGACGCCTCTCCAGAGTATTTTGCGCGAAAGTAGGCGCGAAAAGATGGCTTGTGACACCGAGTCGATTCTCCCCGTTTTCGATTTTTACCTCCACACTTTCACCCTTCGTCTTTTGTAAACCGATTAGTTAAATTTCCCGCGTTATCGAAGAAAGTTTCTCGTACTCGTAAAAATATTAGGGAAAGATCAAGTATTGAGAGAAAAATTTATCTCTACTTTCAAGTAAGTTCACGTTCCACAATGTTTCCAGAATGTTTGTGTTTAATAATGTTCTCGTTTAACGTTACAGATTTCTCCCAGAGATGTACCATCTGTTTCTTTATACGAGAGAAAGTTACAACGTTCAGTTTAGAATGGAAAAAAAAAAATTTTTAATCTCTTTATGATCGAGAAATATTTCATACGTACAATGTGTAATCGATGATACAGCGCGCTTACTAATCTTTGTAATGATTGTATACAAAATGATAAAATTAAACGAAATAATATTTTGCATATTTGTAGAGAGGAAGCATAGCTAGATTTTAATAACACAAAGTATTGTTTGGATTTTAGCGCGCGAGTCCATATTGCTTTTCAACGAGGCGATCCTCATCGATAACATTTGCAAATGATTCTCTGCTAACGAGAACGAATAAGAAAGAAGGCAAATAGCGATATTTCGTCGACACTCAGATCTGGACAACGATTTGGCTCATTGTCTGCCATTCAAACTGGATCGATCAAGGGTAGATAATGTTCTCCTTCTTTTCCCCCTCGTTCTCGCTATTATTTCATTCTCTACGTCACGCGTGTGTCGTACGAGGTATTATCTTCCGACGAGATGGAATTTAGAAAAAGAAAGAAGAGAAGGTCGCAAAAAAACTCGAGCACGTGGAAAAGCGTGGAATTTCTGCGAAGGCCGCGTTGAGATACGCTTTCTTGAATCAACAACGTAATTCAGTGGATAAGACGGTAATGTTGAAGGTGCGGCGACTGTTCAAAGCACAAAGCAAGGGTTCTCTCGCTGTGAGTTGTTTACCAATTACTTTCACCTAAAAGAGTTGCAATTATTTCGCGGTATTTTTTCTATAATTTTATAATTTTGCCCCTGGAATATATACATTTTTGTAAAGCTACAATTTTTAAGATATTTGACAAATTTTCATTACTTTTTCTTTTTATAGAATATGAAATTTGGATTGGAAAAAAAAAATTCACGATAAATTTTCTTATGGAAAAATTAAAATTATCGCTACTATCGTTCAGAAAAACCAATCTTCTTGATTTAAAAAAAAAAAAAAGAAACATTTTTTTCATTCTCGTAACAATATTCTTCCTTCCTTCGGTTCCTTCAATTTCCTTTTTCTCATTAGCACGATAAATTCAGGATTTTTATAAACGAAAAATACGAAATTGCAACTCGTTTGAAAAAAGAAAAACTCATCTCTCAATGAGACACGGTTCGAGAAAAAGAAGAAAGACAACCTTACGAACTTATCTCTACCTTTATAATTCCCTTCACAAATCCGATTCTCGCGGAAATGGAAATATTGCGAGCGCGAGAGCCGGCTACAAACATGCAGGCGAAAATGTGTGTCGTCAAAAATTTATACAACGGAAGACCACTTGACTTTGGAGCGGTCCCGTTGACCTTCTTACCGTTTCGAGCTTGCAAGCTGCTATACTGGGCTGTGATTTCCGTCAAATTGCCCGAGACAACGACGTGATCATCGTTTAAGATGATCGAGCCGCTGTTCAAAAATTTACCAAAGATTTTCGAAGGTTCTTCGGTTCTTAAATGGGACGATCGTTGAAAATGTGCGCGACGAAAGGAATCCGAAAGGGGGAAATCTGTGTAACGACGCAACGATTCAACGGAAGATGAAGTTTTCGATAGAGTCAGGTTCATTGTAATCTGGAAAATTTGAAAAAAAAAAAAGAAGAAGAAGAAAAGAAATAAATTAGAAGAAGTGGAATTAAGATGAACAGTTTAAAGTTTAAAGAGTTATAATTGTTATTAGAAACTTTCGATTTTCATTAGAATTTTGGTTAATATGTATCCTATAATCATATCGAGGAAGAGATTTAACGAGGAGGATGAAATTTTCAATGAAGAAGAAATTTTCGGAATTGATATCATAAAAAAATTCAAAGGCTCGATAATTTCTCTCGTCACATTCGAGAACGTAAAGGTAAAATGCTTTAATTAATCGTAATTGGAGAAACAAACAAACTTTTCATTGAACTTTCACCAACATACCGACATAGTTTTCTACATTTATTGCAAGAATCATCGAGGCACGACTCTCCAAACCGATACCAATTTCCCTCCATTTCGTTTCATTTTTATTTTTATTTCGAGGAGAGATTTAAGATGAAAGAAATTGTCAAGTTGATAATGATCAAAATCGATCCAATCAATTTTGTTACACATTCGAGAATAAGACAAACTTCGAACTCGAGCGTCGACTCCCTAAAAATTTCCTAATTGATCATAATTAATCAGGATAGCAACTTCTCCACTTTTCATCAACAATGCAAATACATCCCCTCCTCCCCTCCATCAACGAATGATCGAATCCCAATCCCTCGATACCGACTTTCCTCCTCGATTTTCCCTCAATTTTGATCGAGAAGAGTCCTCGATAGTAGCGGATAGTAACTAATTACCGATCCGCTGACCTGATTTCCGTGGCCTTCGTTACGTGACGAGTCTGATAAAACCTTCCTCCCCCTCTTCCTCCTCCTCCCCCTCCTCCTCCTCCTCGAGGAACCGCTTCTTCGTCGATGATGCATCCGGTGGCCTCGATCGCCACCGGAAATCAAGAGGGAAGAGAAAGAGAACTGGTCTGGTATCCGCGAGAATGAATAACCGTTGTCAGCTGTTTACACCGTACACTCGAGGAGGAGAAAAACAATGTGGAACGATCTCGAGCCGGTGTTCCCGATAATCCGCGACCGGATAATCGAACCGGCGGAGACCGGTTTCGAGGAGGACTGACCTAGTGTCCCACCGTTTCCTTCAACGGATGGAATTTGATCGATGATTGGAATTGATTGCCGCGTTGTCCAAGACTTTTTTTTCCTTCTTCTCTTCTCTTCTTTTCTTTTCTACACGCTGCGGAGGATCGTCGATTGGACGGGTTATCGCGTGTTCTTTTGAACGAGTGGTTCGCGTTACGTGTTTCAAATAGTTGAAATAACTCGGCAATTTTTCTTGGAATTATATGGTTATTCGTTCGAACTCGAAGAACCGTTGCCTTCCTCGAGAGCAAAAAAGAAACTCTTACTCGTTCATCTTGCTTGTAAAGTTACGTTTGTTGCGAGACTGGACGACGTAATTCGTCAAAAATTGCGCTTTTGAAGCTAATTATATTTATATATATCTCTCTCCATACGAAGAAGAAAAATTTAAACTATTGAAATTCATATTAACGTCTGTTAATTCAATTGTGTAAATTTTTCTCACTTATAATATGCATCTTTTCTTATACTTTTTTATTTATTCATTCATCACGAAAAATACAATTGTCTCGTGAAAAAAAGAGACAAAATATGTATAAAAGAATTATTATTATTTAATCGAATTGTAATACAAAAATTGGAGAAGATGTCTTGCTTAGTCGGACAAGTGAGCACAAGCAGACGACGAGATATGCAAATAACCTGATAATGCGACTACTGTTTTATCCCCGATCGTGTAGACGTTGCCTGATCCAAAGAGACAGAAATACCTGTTCTAATCTTGTTCTTCCATGATCTATTTATTCCAGGAAGAATTGATTTTTGTTCGCTGGGTGCAATCATTCCGTCATAAATCATTACAAAAGAAAACGAGTGCAATCTATCTGCGCGGGGATACCGCTATTCACTTTGCCAGGCACGAACCACTTTACCTATCGTCTAATCGAATCTTCCTTTGACCCAAAATCAGCTCCTAATTCAAACCGAAACCGCTTACCGCGAAACTGGCCGAGCAGTCCAATTCGGGCTACTACTTGCTGATCGTGCTCAAAGTTATCAAACACCGTTCCACAATTAAATTCCAATAAACAGGAATTATTGATCCAATTGTATCCTGGAATTCGCAGAGAAAGAAAGATTTATTTGGAGATTCTGGAAACGTGGATGGAAACGAGATGTTACGTTTCTTTTCCACTCTCTCTCTCTCTTTCTCTTTCCTTGCATGCGCACGTAACCATCCTGGAACGATTCGCGTGGTTACTCGAAACGAGAACTGGCTTCGAGACGCCGTATACGATGAGAGCAACTGTTAGCTATCCATCATCAAACCGAGGGCTTCCATTCGAGGCGAAAAGATACGAGAAAGGGGAACGATTTATCAAGTTATCAACTCGTCACGACTTCGACGTCCAGTAGGAAGAAGGCGAATGAAAGGGAGAACGAAGAAGATGGTGGTTTTTACAGTTCGGAGAGAAATTGTCGAGGATACGAAGGGAGCTGTGCTCGAAAAGAAAATTATTACAAATGATTTTGTGCTCGAGTCTGTTAACGATAACTGGATATTTAAGATTTCTTTGAATATATATTCACAAAAATCTGAAATCTCGATCAATTTGGCAAATATTATTTCGTTAATCATTTCGTAATAATCTTACATTCCTTGTTACGAAATACACGGTTTGTTCAATTACTTCGTCCCTTTTATATAATTCCTTTTCTATGATTACGAGATAAAATTCGAATAGATCCGCAATCTTATCAAATCCGACGAAATTTTCCATTACTTTTATTACCAAAGAGATAGATACGATAAACTTCTGGCACCTTGGTCGAGGTCGCTTAACCGGAGGAAAAAGAAAAAAAAAGTCGAACGACATCCGACCAAATAGATACTTTTCGAATCCTCCGAGGGACTTGTTTAATATCAGTTGGAGAAGTTCGTCCACTTGGACGGGGGCCCAGCTACCTCGTTTCCCTAATTCGCCGACAATTCACCGGCCTTTCGAACGGAAACGAAGGATCTTTTTCACGAGGCGAAACAGCCGAGGCTTCGAATGGTAATTTAACTGCCATGGAACGATATAAGCCGCTGGCAAATGATTTTTTGGGGGCGCCCCGTGCTTATTTTCCCTGTGGAAGAACGCCAAAAGAGTAACCCGACACAATTCGTCGGCCATTCGTTTGCACGTTGGAATTCGTGCAATGAAGAACGTTTGGATCCGAGAAGGTGGAGAATATAATGACGTCATCGTTGATGATTCTTATCTCACTGTTTATATTCAACAATGAGATATTTCGAATTACATATGTGCCTCACAATTTATTTTCTATCTATAGTATTTGTTGTTTCTTATTACATCGAGCTATGAATCATGTTTTAATATGAAAGGAGTAAGTCGTTAATTTTCTCGGGGGAAGAAAATATAAGTAGAAACCGGTGTAAAAATTGAAACTCGATATGAGAAGATTAATTGCTAAAATGGAATCGAGGAGAACTTGTTCGAACAAAGAACTAGAACCAATCATTAATTATAAATCTGAAATCAATCACGAGATTTCATCGAGATACATTTAGACAACGGATTCAAAGCCAATAATAAAAAACCAAAAATAGAATCGTTTCTTCGTTCCAACCTAATATACATAGCCATCAAAAGATCTTTCGGTATTTTTCCTAATAAAAACATCGATTAACAACTATATAACCAAGAAATAGAATTCGAAGGAAAAAAATTTATCGTAATCAAATGTACACAATCGTTAAAAAATAGAATTTAAAGAAGAAATTCAACCATTGGAAATACAATTAGATATCGAGAACCTCTGTTCAAATTCAAAAAAAAAATTAAAAATGTGCTATCTCTTTCTCAATATCGATTAACAATTATACAACCAAGAAATAGAATTCGAAGGAAAAAAATTTATCGTAATCAAATGTACACAATCGTTAAAAAATAGAATTTAAAGAAGAAATTCAATCATTGCAAATACAATTAGATATCGAGAACCTCTGTTCAAATTCAAAAAAAAAATTAAAAATGTGCTATCTCTTTCCCAATATCGATTAACAATTATACAACCAAGAAATAAAATTCGAAGGAAAAATTTATCGTAATCAAATGTACACAATCGTTAAAAAATAGAATTTAAAGAAGAAATTCAATCATTGGAAAGACAATTATACATCGACAAGCTCTGTCCAAAGTCAAAAAAATTAAAAAAGCAAAAATGTATCGAACTACGTGCTATCTCCTTCCCAACATCGGCGACATCGGGCAAAATTTGACACGAATTCTAAGAATCGATTGATCGAGGAAGCGGCGGAGAGAGCTGTCAGGAACTGTTCACACCAGATTCGCATTCGCAGAATTCGGTTCCATTGAAAGGGCTGTTGCCAAAATTCCTCATCTATTTGCAGCGATTGCATTCCATCGATGTGTTTTGCCCGTTGTATCGAGCCGATAATCGCGTTTCTAAAATTATTTCAGCTTGTTCGTTTCGTTCGCGACTCACCGATCTTGTGCGAATGGAAAAATTTTCTGGGTTAAGAGATTACGGAGAAAGCTCGATTACGGTGGAAGAATTGACCGATTCGTGATTTCGAATCGAGAATTATACACGTGCTTTTTATCGTTGAATTTTCTGAATTATTTTCGAGATGAATAAAATTTTTGAACAGTGGACGATGAAATGAAGTGTAGACAAATGTTTTTGGAGATTATTAGCGAGGGAAAAAAGACGATTCTTATCTTTATTCGAAAGATAAAGCTTTTTGAAAATAATTGGGAGCGGAAGCGTTCCATTCGTACACACGAAAAAACCATTCACCAAGAGTATCGTATTACGTGTATTTTGACAGTTATGTACAAGACGGTACCACTGTCCAAACGAATGAAAGAGATATAACAATTATTAATGTGCGATAGTTCAATATTAGAAACGCGATGTGTAATCCGATATGTGTATAAAAGACGGTGTTACTGCAAACAAATAGAAAGAATAAACATGGTCGCGTGGATGATCGAATATGTATCTCAATGTTTAACGTTTAGAGAATATGACACTGTTTATGTCAGCTAATTGCTCCGTCTATAAGTCTACAAATATACTTCTTAGAGTACACTATGTACTCTAGCTTGCTCAGCTTGCAAATACAAACGTGATTGGAAAAAAAAAAGTAGCACGATTAACAAGTTGTACCTCTATTTAACTAACATGATTTTTGAAGAATTTGTAAAAAAGGACCGAATCTTTCTTCCTTTTTTTTTTAAATTGTCCATCGAAACGACGCTTTACAACTCATCTCCAAGCGGGTACACGTACAACGAGAGGAATTATCCTTTGAGAAATTTACGAATTTAAAGAATCGCGATACATTCCCCCCTCCCAATTGTTCGAAATAAAAAGAAAAACTCCAAAATCGATCGAATCCCTCTACAAATCGTTGGAAGGAATGACACTTTCACTTCGGGAAATTGAAAAGAAAATTCGAGGAATCTGTTTCCAACAATGCTCATTCAATCGAACGATGGGAACAATAGAAGCTTGAAAACTCGGTTCGATGCAAATCTACCGCGAAACGTTAGTTGATACTCGGTGCAATAATTATTCGACGTTCACTTAGCCCAACACTGTGCACAACATTTTCGATCGATTCGAAAGCGGTTGTAATCCTCGGATCTCCATTGATCGGTCGTATCAACAGATACTGTTTAACCGAGCGACAATGGGCAAACAACAGCAGCGACGACGTTGCGAGAACGATGCGCCTCTGATGTAGTAACGCTGTCTTTGGCAACGATAAATATCTTCGCGTGTATTGGAACGAGGGCCTGAGGCAAACTAAATTTCCCGAAATTGGGTCGGATACGCGTATTGGCTACGATGTACGAGGAACTAATCTCTGATTAAAGAAGAGAGTCCTCCTTTTCAGAGACTTTAACATTTTGGATCTTCGTGAAATTTGGATGAAAGATCTTTAGCGTAACGTAGAGATTCATCGTGGAAAATTTTCATGGAGAATATTTTTGGATAAAGTCGAATTAAATAATTTTCTGTAAATAGTACACTGTGAAATTATAGCGAATATTGCGAAAAATATTGGAATTTTTAAATAACAAAGAATTGAATAACTATCGTGGAAAATTTTCATGGTGGAGAATATCTTGGGTAGGATTTTTGGATAATCGAAAGTTGAATTAAATAATTTTCTGTAAATAGTACACTGGTAAAAATATTGTGAAAAATATTGGAATTTTTAAATAACAAAAAATTGAATAACTATCGTGGAAAATTTTCATGGTGGAGAATATCTTGGGTAGGATTTTTGGATAATCGAAAGTTGAATTAAAATTTTCTGTAAATAGCATACTGATAAAAATATTGTGATGAAAATAATTTAAATAATATTCGAACATATTTCTATTCTGTATAATTTTTGTGAATGAAATTTTGTTTTCCTGAAAAGTATTGAATATTTATATTTCATCGAGTATTTTGTAACGAATTTTATATTGCTTTGAAAATATCCCTAAAAATCGGGTAACAAAATTTTAATCATGGATTGCACGTGATTGTTGCTGTTTACTTTGTAATTAATGGAATTCAATCGAACGTTGGAAATATTTCATACGAAAGATTTAAAAACGCAATTTCGGTCGGTTATCGACGTATAAATTTTAAATGTAAGAGTAATAAATCTTGAAATCAGATTATGTTATTTATATCTTAACATTCGTTTACTGTTCACACGTTTCTATTAGACACATTTCTAACTTTCACTTGATTAACCAGCAATTAGACTTACACTCGAGTAAGAATAATTCCAGGAAAACGTGAAACGTGTCTGATAAAAATCTTCCAATTAAGTTTACTAGACTAATTTTTCGAAGAACCTTACGTCGCGCAGAATAATAATGAAATAAACTTTCGACGATAATATATTCTAAAATAACGTAACATTTTTGTAAATACGCGAAATTCACGTAATAAAATTGAAAAAATTATATAATATATTATGCGATAATTAACGACAGAAAATGTAGACAATATAATATTCGAGGATTTCAATATTTTGTTTCAAATTTTCCATGCTGAAAAAACGAAACTTTTACAATTCTATTCATTCTTTTAACGCAATATATTTCATAAAAATTCGATTTAATCCAGGAACTGAATCGCAAAATAAATTGAAATTAAAACGAAAGTATTAAAAATGTAATAAAATTGTAATGAAATAAATTAAAATCAATATATATTTGATATCCGTGTAAAAAAGTCGTAATATCGTTCATTAACCCTCAAAGAGATACTTCGTTAGAATTGAAAATGCTCCAAAAATATAATTATCTTTCAAAATACTTTCACACAAATGGAGTCAAACTTAATCCCAATTAATAAAAATTTCTCCAAATTCCATCACAAAATCTTCCAAAAAAAAAAAAAGACCACATTTCTCTCCAACGTTATAAAATTCTTCTATCCTAAACCTACCAACTTTTTTATATTATCCACTTCTATAAAATGAAATTCGACCAAAGAATCACTCAAACAGATTCAAACCTAACCCAACTCCAACGATTAATCTAAAACTTCAAAATTCTATTGCAATTCTTTTTTTTTACTCACGAATCTAATCCCACCCAACAAAGATAATTAAATCGATCCTAATCCCTGGGAATAAAAAAGAAAAAATAAGAAAAAACGAGAAACAAAAACATTCGTTTCCTCTCAACTGTATCCAACGTTATAAAATTCTCGTTAGACCAACTTTTCCTATTATCCGCATTTCACGTAAAATGAAAATTAAAACCCGATCAAAGGGGACAATCGCGAAATGCATCGCGTAAAAAATGAAAGCGGGGGAGGGGAGGGGAATGACAGTTGGACGAGGTTTTCCGCTCCCCGCGGGAGTAATAAATATATAAAAGGCGTTAAACACCGGAATCGAAAGGTTCCTCGACCGCGAGATTGCATCCAGTTCGCTGACCCTTTACAACCGGCGTATCGATCACTCTCCGGGGGCCACTCCTTGCGCGTGTTTATCTGCCCAACCAATGCCGCGCCAACGACACTTCGATTGTATCCCTGCGACGATATCGACACCGAGGGTTGTTGATGAAACAATCCATCTCGCCACGAATTGTTCGATTCCAACTGGACGGCGGAGATTGTGGATTCTTGGGTGTCGAGAAGATGCGACGAGCGGAGCGGAGAGGAAATGAATTTGAATAGGCACGAAGTTGTGTTGCGATTTGGACTGTTACGAGGGTTGAGAATGTAAGAGATAGATGGAATGGAATGTCTGAATATTATGATTTGAAATTTTTCTTGTGAATTAAGGGATTCTTGGATGTTGACAGGAATGGAAAATGGTATAATTTGGAAAGAGTCGTGTGAAGAATAGATGCAAATGAATTTGAATAGACAGGAAATAGTATTGTAATTTGAAGGTTTTACAAAGGTTGAGAATTCTTGAACGAGTGAAAAATATAATTTGGGAAGAATTGTGTGAAGAATTCTGATGTAATGGATTGAGGAATTAATGACTTGAACTGAAGAATTCTTGGATGTTGACAGGATACGATGAGTGAAGTGGAGCAGAAAATGGTATAATTTGAAAAGAATCGTGTAAAGAGTAAATTTTGATGAATAGAGTAATGAATTTGAATAGACATAAAATTGTACCGCTATTTGTTGTAAGAATTGAATTGAGAATTCTTGAATGAGTGAATATGATGAATGAAAAATAGTATAATTTGGAAAAAATTGTGTAAAGATTGAGAATTATTGAACGAGTGAAAAATATAATTTGGAAGCAATTGTGAAATAAAATAATGAAGTATAAGCGTGAAGCTATATTGACTTCGAATTTTTCTTCTAATTTGATCTTGTCATGGAGATTAAGAATTTCTCGAGTAAAAAATAGTAAAATTGTTTGAATGAATATAAAGAGAGCTCAAAACTTGTTAAAACTGGATCGTTGAATGCAATTAATTTCTAATTGATTTCAGAAGTATGGAACTGCGCTCCAATAAATGACAAAAGTGATTTCGAATGCGCTGTTTCAATGAAGGGTAAACAAGAAAAAATGCCTCGTAAAATTGGGAATGAATGCAACGAATGTCTAATTTACTGTAGAAGCGTGGTAGACAAATTCAATTCTGTACCAAATACAAAGAAATTTATAACGATATATATATATATATACTTCATTACTCTTTGTTAACTACATTTTCGAGCGTCGAACGAATCTACACACGAGCTTGTAAAATACACGATAATTGTTCTCTCTATAATGGCCAACAGTGAGATAATTATCTTTCGTATTATGAAAATCGATGAGCCAAATAAATGAACGAATTTTCCCACTTACTTATATACACTTCAATTTACAATCAACCTAACAATAACTTATTAATTTAAAGAAAAAAAAAAAATATATATATATATCCACAACAACAAAACCACCTTGCCGCCTTATTCCGAATTTAGAATCGCAAGGGTCTGGTAGTCGCCACTCAGAAAGAAACACGTTTCATCGTCCGCGATATAATTAACTCTTCCACGCCTCAACCTCAATTCCATCAAGTGACACGATATATTTCCATTCTTTCTCCAAACTTCCCAACCGGGCACACTCCACATTCTGTCTATCTGTACAAAAAAAAAGTATTATCCACGGAGGGGTGGAAAAAAGAAGGAGAAGGGGAGGAGAGGGAGAGAGGAAAAAAGGGAAATTATCATCAACGAGAGTGGCACCTATCCTCCTCCTCTTCGTTAACAAAGAGCCAAGGCGTGGCCTTGGAACGGATAGATAAGGGGTTGATTCGCGCCTCGACACCTGAAAACAGGCCACTTGGCCTGGCCTCTGAATAGAGGAAGACCTCGTCGAGGACCGGGCTACGTTGGCTCGGATGCATCCCACGCGTGATTTATCGTTGGGCCGTGCTCACGATCACCGATACACAAGCTCGATTCAATGGAGGATCTTTTGTTAATATGTCGTACAACGAACGAGTCACGAAAGCTTGGAATGCGCGGAATCGACCTTCCACGGACACGCGACAAAGTCGTGACACGGCGGAGTATCGGTGTGTGGGCGTGCAACAACGATTACGTTGCTCTCTCTTCTGTGAAATAACGATCACTCGATGGATTCGAACGTGGGGACGAAGCTGGATTCGAGTATTTTTGGAAATGTATCGGGGCGAAGTCTCGTGACTGGATTTCGGTTTGGAGATTGGTTCGGGGATTGCAAGGATTTTTAGTAGAGTTTGAGAAATTTAGACAAGTTTTCCTTTAAAGAACAATTACGGATTTAATTATTTGAATTACTTTTCCAGTCTGGTTTAAATTTTAAATCGAATCAACACTTATTTACATACCGCTTAAATATTTGAATATCGAAAAGTTAATCGATTGTTAAATTATTCGAGGACTAAAATTAACATTTAAAAATCGACCTTTAAATTGCTAATTAAAATTGAATAAATTACGGATGCTTCGAGTTTATATATGGAAATCGAATCTACTAGTAAGGCCAACTTAGTTTAATATCATCATCTCTATGCGCCAATCGAGATAAATAATAATAAGCGTAAGGAACAGCTGAATTCCTTCGACACGTATAGGCGAGTATGTGCACACACGAGACGCGTGTGCTTACGCATTGTGTTGGTGGCTCCTCGGCAACAAGACCTCTCTCAGTAATCGAGACTGGCCTGCTTCTATTCTGGTGCCGGCTGACAGGGTAAACACTCGCGGTACCAACGACCCTGTCGCAACATGGCGCGGTCAAGGTTTGCCCAGACCTTCCCAAGGCTCCTTCGTTTCGAGCGTGTACGTGTCCGACCACCATCATCCGATGATGAAACCAAAATTGTCAAATTTATCGAACCGATAACATGATCAAACGAACGTTTGATTTTTTTAACTACCTGATGAAACAATTGTGTAATAAGTCAAATTTTATCCTTTTGCAGAAGATAATTGAAAGAAACGTTTCGAGAATTTTTATAACTATTTTTAGACTGTGGCACAAAATTTCGTATGGTGAACTTTTTTTAAATTTTCGCGGGGCAAAATATCGTTACGAGAATCGACTGTCACGTTCACAATTATTAAGATTTGTCATCTATATGAGTTGGATATGTATGAATAAATAAATATATTAAACTCGTGAGACATACGCTCATGAAACGCAACTTTCTACCAGTTGGCCTGTTGAGATTCTTGAAAGAAAATTGCACAGCTGCTTCGAGCAAGTGATTCATACCGGTGTGTGGAGAAAGGCCCGATACCAAAACGAGACGGTAAAATAGAATTTTAAAAATAGAATTTTATCTGAATGATTCGGCAGAATGAAATCAGATAATTCGCGACAAGCGAGATCGATGCAACTTGTCGATCAAATTGAAAAGAAATCGAATCATTTTTCGTGTCTCTGTTTAAAAATAAACCTCTCTTTCCAATAATATCGGATCAAAAAGTAAAGGAAAGATTATTCATCATTCTCATCATCATTTTTCGAAAACTTTATAAATATAATCAACCATATCGATTATCCAACGAAAAAAAAAGTAATAATATTTCTCTTTCAGAAGACAAAGAGCAAGGGATATTATATAATACCACTATTCAAAAACAAGAAAGAAAAATTCCATAAATCTCGATGCAACTCTTTTCACCGACGCTTTTCACTGCACAAAAAGAAAAAAAGAAAAAAATTCATTTCCCATACAAACAAAAGAACAGAAAAGATTTACTGTAAATTTTTTACAGAAGATCCTCGAAAGAAAAAAAATCTCAGGTCTCTCGACGACAATTCCAAAACGAAAAAATCCTTCGTTTCCATACACACACACTGGAAAGAAAAAGAAGAAACAAATAATCGCCATCCATCATCCGATATTTAAAGAAACGATCGATCGAAATCCTATTGGATATATCCAATATCCAATCTCCACGCAGAGATTCCACGGAGATCGTTCGCTTCGTCGCCTTGGAATATAATGCAGAATCGCGAGGCGTGCAGTTGATGGAATGCGGAATACACATTCCTCGTTGTTGTTATGTAATCGTGGACAGGTAGAAGAGGCCCGGGTCGGTACCGGCCGCTCATCGATCTTCCTTTCGGTGTTCTTTTCTTCACGCCGTGATCACGACCCCCGTGTGTCCCTGAACACGATCTCGTGTCCTCGGTAAATTAGTTTAGGTAGCCTTTAACTGGAAACGCAAAGCTTCCATATATGAAACCGAGACGCGTCATCTCTCCACGATCGAATTTCCGCCCCTCGTGCATCAAGAGAGAGCCTTGTCGTCGCTCTTTTCGCGAAGTGGAATTCTGGATAATTGTAAAAAACATGAATATTTTTCGGAGAATAAAAATTGAACGGTTTCAAATCGGTTCGTTAGCGTGAAAACGCGAGAATTTACTCGAGAAGCGTCATCTGGAATTGGAATTGTTAAGCTGCATGTTCAGTGGATCCAGAGTGTCGGTTAAATGTACTTTGAAAGTGGGGAATTTTATTTTTATACGATCGTGTATAAATATTTTTCTTTTTCGAAGAGGGAATTTGGAGAATTTTAGAGAAAGTATGTAATTTTCAGATATTTCTATTTGTATGCTGAAATTAAATCAAAGAGAGAATTCTGGATAATTTTGAAATATTTACGTGTGGATTGAAGGAAACTGAAAGAATCTTGTAATAAGAGAAATAAGATACAAGATATCGCTGAGTACATAATTTCTCGGATAGAATTTTAAATAAATCTGATTTTTATACATGACTCATTTTACAGATTCTAATTACCGTCCAGTTATTCCCACTTACGTAAAAACCAGGATCATGCAACTCTCACGAGACTATTTGCATAAATCTCTGAGTCACTTCGAATCACAATATGCGGATAAAACACAAATACCGATTAAGGCATCCGTGTATAACGAAACTAATGATATATTATACACGTACTTACGAAACTGTCCATCCTATATAATTTCCATCAAAACCTTCCTACACACCACCCTCGATCCTCGCCAATTCGTTTCTCAACTCCGCTAACCCACTTTTCAACAATTTCTCTACAACAATCACAAACTTTCCAACTTTTCAAAAACTTCTTCATCGACGAAAAATAACAGAGAGAGAGAGAGAGAATAATCATGAAAATTCCAAAACGCTCAAAAAAGTCACAAGAAATCTAAAAAAAATAATAATAATCAGAGAGAATTCCACGAAATTCCAAAAATTGCAAAAAAAAAGCAAAATGATCGCGAATCCAATGCACAAATCCAATCGTAGAAAAATCTCGAAAACTGATCTCAAAGAATTAGAAGAGAATTCCAAAAGAAGATCTGTCGAGGAATCCGAAGAATGATCGCAGAGGGATCCGGAAAACCGTAAAAAAAAAAAATCACAAAAAATCCTAGAAAGATCCTGGACGTAGAAAGAATCGTTTTAGGACGTGAGTCCTAAAGGTGGCAGAAGAAGCTAACGGATAAATTGACCGTTATTAAAGCCGTGGTACAATGGATCTGAAAAGGGTGGAACGTCTATTACCGAGAAGAAGGAAGAAGAAGAAGAAGAAGAAGAAGGAACCGTGGTGGTGAACAGGAAGAGGAACAGCGGCGGCAACGCCGACGACCGTTCTAAATTACCCCGTGACTCGTTCGAGAAACAATGCTGTGGAATGCAGCGTGGTACTTGTCTTCCGGCTACGAGAGAAACGATCCAAGGGGCCCGAATCGCGTGTATACGGGGTCGTATGAGAAATTGCAACGGTGCAACAATGCCTGTTCCACGGGATCGACGCGTAAACACCGAGGGAAAGGTTGCCGTAATCTTTTCTTCAAAGAGTTGGGCACTGATTCTTTTCGCGTGCACTGAGTCATACCTATTGTACGCACAGTCCATTGTACTTTCTCTCTCTCTCTCTCTATCTGTCTTTCTCTAATTTATCGAAATTATCGAATACGAAAGGCAGATTTGGTCGAAATTTGATTTTTTTCTTTAAGTATGTGATATATATTTTAAATTGAGAATAAGAACACGGTTTGTTTTTCTTTCGAAGAAATCGAAGATTTCGTGAGTAATATTTTCCTTTTAAAAATGTTCTTTTTTTTTAGTGCAACGGGAAAAAATCACGTTTCGAGACTACACGAATAATCTTTTCCTTCTTGGGCTTCTTTCGCATAGATCTTCCTTTGAGAACAGTTATCGCGATCCAAATATGAATTCTCGCAGCGTACGAGGGAAAACTGAGTTGTCGAGAGTTAACGGAAGTCGGAGTCGTGTTGAGGAGCGAGTTTAGTTGGACTATATAGAAAAAGAAATATCGTAGGAGTTTTCAGAGACTCGCTAAAATATATAAATTCTTTGGAACAATATTTCCAAGGATATAATGAATGAACGAGGATCCATAACTCTCAGTGTGAATCAAGCTTCAAATATCGAGTTTCTAAGATGATTTTTCTCGGAATGGTAGAAAGTTCGTAACGTTCTTATCACAAACAACGTAAAAGTGAAACGATCCTTTAACGGCTCTAAGAGTCTTGTCGTTTCAATTAGTTTGTCGAAACTTTCACGATAATAAAATCACGAATATATTTAAAACGAAAAAAAAAAAAAACCTTTAAAACTTTGAAGAACGCAAGTAATCTTCCACTCGTTAAATCGCATTACAGACAAAACAGTCTCTAACCAGCTGATCGATTCAATTCGAATCGAAAAAGAAACGTGGACAAGTGAATCGATAGCAAGAAACAAATTCTGCCTTGCGTCGACCGGACGAAGAAAAAGAACGAAAGTACGTACGGATGGATACGACTTATCAGGGCTGGGCATCGTTTCAGTTAATCTTTTTATTGCGATTTTTCCCTCGGACGAGAAGAAAAATGGCAAAAAATGCGAACAGTTACGCGGACGAAGCGAGATAACGGCGTCACGGCCGACCGAATAACATCGTGGATCCGTTATTTTTTGCAACGAGCGGCAAGGAACAACAGTAAAATGGCTACGATTTCGAAAGTTCGTGGAAACTGGAGGCCACGCGAGTAACGTGGGCGATGACATTGGCGCGACATCGATGACACCGACTCTAAGAATGCTTATCTCCATTATTCTGTGGAGAGTAACCGTCATTACGCGATACAGAATGGAGATTAACGATTCCATAGATCATTTTCAAATTAGTCGGTATTATAATATTTTGCGAAAGTGATTTGAAATTCCATGAATTCGATTCAACTCGAGTCGTAAATAAAATTATTGCCAGTTAAGGATATTGAATGGCAATTGAATGCTTTGGATGACAATAAAGCGGCTTTATTGTACCAATCTCTTTATGATTTGAATCAGAAACGAAGTCGTAAGGAATTTTATCGAATTGCAAATATCGATTATCATCCAGCGAGCAAAATTAACGCAACGACGATTTGTAGAATGGAATAGCAGAAACTTGGCCGATCGAAACGATTCGCCATTGTGTCTCGAAACTTCGCGTATGACCGCACACAACAATTTCGATCGGAATTAAAATTTCAGAATGGGGGATGAAACCGATTGGAATATTGAGATAAAATCAATACAAACGGTTCCAAGTGTAATGGTAGATTATTCGCTTTGACGGAATATCTAAATATTTGTGCATTCGGATAATGACGGATCGATAAATTTGTCTGGGAGAATATTATGCATGAAACGGAAGCCATCGAGATTAATTTATGCATTTTTATCTCCGATTCCTTGAAATTTGAAAAGATTGCAGAATTTTCAGGAAAAATAACTAAAAAATTGAAAAAAGTATTAATTATTTAATCTATATATTCTTCTTCGAAGCAATTTGTCGCAAAATCAGACCAAATCGGATACCGAAAACTGCATTTTTCTATTGCGCTGCAAAAGCCTAGCACGTACGTATCGAAAGAAGAAAAGTATATCGATAGAATTTTCTATGGGAATCGAGAGAGGGAATGTCTCACCCAAATGCTGCAGTTGACGAGAAAAATCTCACGATCGATCCATTGGAAGGTCTAAGACCTTTATGTTGGAAACTCGTACGAAAGATATTCTAATAATAATGCAACTTTAATTCTTTATCGAAGTATTATGAAAATTTATGATAAATTTCTAACGAATGATCTTCTACTTTCCGATATCAATTCTACTTTAATGCAGATAAATTGGGAATGAAACAGCACTCGATTCTACTTTTAAATCTGTCATACATCTCGCGTTAAAAGCTTTGATTCTACGCTCGAAACCTATTCAAGCGTAGATCTCACTCGTTCTCATTCGAAAGGCTACTCGATATTTTTCCCTCGTACAATCCTAAACGCCCATTATTCGTGTCCGTGGGGTGTAGAGGTTCGTTCGTAGGTATTTGAAAAGTTCATTCATATCTGATATTCAAGTTTATTCAACCGCGCAATGCGTCGCTTTATATTTAACATCTTTTCTATCGGCGCACAGAAAACATTGCTTTTAAGATTAAAATATAAATTACAAATCTTAGATATATTGACTCATCGAATTTAATTTAGAATTTATTAAGTAGATTAAAAGACGTAGACTAAAAGAAAATTGAAAGTGATATAACAGATTCCAAATATATAACTCAATCCTAATTCATCGCAACTTTTGTATTCTATTTCTATCACAAGATAGACTTCTATCACGAGAAAAACTTCGTAAAGCTTGTCCATCACTGTAGTAACTTTACTATAAGAGTTTAAAATAACAAAAAAAAAAGAAGAATACTAAAAGAGAATTAACTGACAAAAATCAACAACGCCCTCTAGGACGCCTGGCGTCGAGCAACCCGCCAAGCACACTCCTATTTCACAGCCACTCGCCCGTACACAACGAGTAATCAGCTAAGACGTTATTCACAGAGCGTGCCTTAACGACGAATTAGCGAACGATGCAGTCCAGCGGACCGTCACCAGCCATTCCTTTCCAAATTACGAAGAAGAGAGAAGTCTCTTCTTCGAGGAGGGCTGTTGAGCAAATATTTATGCGGCCCGTTCGCACTTTCTCGCACTGTGCTTCTGCTCCGTGATTCTTCGCGTTATTTATGACTCGGCTTGAAATTCCGGAAGAGGAAGCGGACAGGAATCCCCGGCGGGGTGGGCTACTAATCTTTGAGGAGCGAGCCGACTCGCGGATCGCATGCAAATAGTTTTCCTCTCCGGAGAAAATTCGCGACACGCTCGAACTCGTATTTCCGCGATATGAAGATTTCTCCGGCTTGTTCTCGACGGGTCGAGGATCGGCGTCGAAGATGGCTCGTTTCTTTTTTAATTAATGGAATGTTTCGATGAGAAAAAGGGAAGTCGAAGGGAAAAGTTGACCGATGAGCGAGACTGCTAGAAATAAAATTTCTACGAGTACGATTAGAAAAATGGATTTAAATTATTCTTCAAATATTTTGAACATTATGTATCATTTTTATACGGATTTGTATATTTAAATTTTTCAGTAAATTGGATAAACAAGTCTACTTGATGATGAGTTAAGGATCGAAGATGAGACACGTTTCATCAATGGAAAATTTTCTGGGAATATTTTCACGATCATCGACGTGTTAAAATTAGTTTAATCGTTTGAAATTAATTAATCGTTCGAGGCGAACGATACGATAACAGATCGAGCGTAAAGCGATGAAATGATTTACAATTCTATCTATAATGATTCTAGAACGAATTGATATTATTAAAAAAAAAAACACGAAAGCAAATTACAAACTTTGATCAACAGAATAATATTTCAGTTATTCGACCAAACGATTACAAATATCATAATAGAAAACATCTGTACTTTTATTAAAACAAACATTCTAGAGATTCCAAAACAAATACGAATTAACGACCAGCGTATATTCGATGATTATTCGCAGATTAGATATCAGCATTATCAGTTCTACAAATCTTCCTCGATAACGACGCGTAAATCTCTTTGCAAAAGAGTTTATAAAATTCCATTGGTCGAAACGGAAGAAAAGAATCTTGCGATTATAAAGATTACATAGTGCGTACGAAGAAGAGGGAAGAAAGGTGAAGAGAGAATAAAAAGAAAAATGAATGAAAAGAGAGAAATTTCAGCGCGTTGAACTCTCGAAAAATATGTTAACCGGTAATTAGAGAAGCTTTATTAGCGTTAATAGCTGCGTGGGCGGACCTTGCGTTCCTCGGCATGGTGTAACACTTCAACCAGTGTCTTCCTTTCCAAACCATTCGTTCTTATTCAATCATCGAGCTGGCTATTCATTACACTGCTCTTTATTCAATCTTTATTCCGTTTTGTTTGACTTTCGTTCAAGGAATAATTCGAAAGAATAAAATTTTTAAAAGTTAGTATATGGAAGAATGTATAAGTAAATTCGTTCGTTATAGTTTTCTTCTGAAATTTAAAAGAAAAAAAATTTGACACTACGATTTTACAAGTCCATTCTTTTGCTCGTTATAAAAATATTTTCCCTCCAAAGTTGACTCAATGTTATTGACAATGTTAATCTAATCTACATTTCACATAACAGAGATTTCGTTTATCTGTTTCCGATGTTCGCGAGTTCTTTTTTCATTGCTGCCTGAATCGAGCTGTGTCTCGACTCTGCAGCTCGTGTAAAAATAATAACGATATTCGAAATGTTATATTTGAATTGAAATTAAATCAGATTTCTTTTCTTTTCTTTTCTCTCTTTCCTCGACATCGAAGGAATAAAATTATCCTAATGCCGTTTTACTCTTTACTTTGAATTTTCTTTCCAGCCGTCATTCTATTTATCAAGATTGGCCGAGCTGTAGGCGACAGCTATTTCAGATATTAAGCTCGGGGCAGAAAGAATTCATGGCCGTCTTGGATAACTTAACTACTTAAGGCGGTTGGCCAACGATCTAGCTGACCGCATGCAACCTCAATTTATTTCGCAAACACAAGGAACAAAATAAAAATATATAATTGGAACGAATTAAGAAATACAAAAATTTCAATCAACAAGATTAATTTCAACGTCAGATGAGTATTTATATATATACATATATATATATATATATAGTCAACATAAAATTCTGATTAATAAACAAATATCCCGATCGTTAATAATAAAAATGAATATATTTTAAGTTCGTTTCAATTTATATCCTTGATTAAATAGATTCAAAGTTTTTATATGAACACTTTAATTGAATGTTTGTAAAATTTTTACTTCGATTCATCCCGAACTTGATCCACGAAACAAGAAACAAACGAGAAAAAAAAAAAAGCAGAACCAATAAATTAAATTAAGAAAAACCTTCCTCGTAAAAAACCAATCTTATCGAAACAAATTAAAGGGAGAACTTTAACGACCTACCTAAAACATCCCATTCCGTTCGCTGTATAATCGAGGATACGCTTTTGCTTTTATACTTTCGCAAAATTCTTACCCCTTTCAAAGGGTACCATCCCCTCCTTAACATCCGAAATAAGTTCCCTACGAGACATTGGTATCCTATTTACGATATCGAAGGAATTCTAAACTTCATTTCGCAAGTACGATAGGAATCCCGTGACGCTCGACCGGATCGAGAGATATCGAATGGCGGAATATTGAATTTCCGGGGGAAGGGAGAGAGAGAGAGACAATCCGAGGCGGTTGATTTGCTGCCTCACCCCTCGGTGAGTATCGTTCCTCGTTGCTCCTCCGCTCGAACGTTTCCCGCGCAAATTTTCTGGAATTTTATCGAATGTCGTCCCATTTTTCTTTTTTTTTTTTTGAAAATTAAATCGAATCGAACTTTCGTTTCTAAGAAAGATTCTCATTGTTGAAAATATTGACAGTTATAGTTCGAGGAAGTTTGTACACGCGTTTTTTAAGGAAAGTAACAACGATACTGGATTTTTTTTTTTTTTTTCTTTAAGTAATAACGAGGATTGGCTGAAAATCGTATCATTATTTTTCAACGTTTTTTTCAAAGATAGGATAATTTCTTGCAACGAGTTATCGGAATGATCTCACAATCGGCCATTCAAAATTTCATTATCCTTTTTCACTTTATCGGCCATAATAAAATCATCTCACCTTTCCTGAACTGTGAAAGAAACTGGAAATTACGCGGCATTGAATTAGACGAATACAAAACTGGTTGCAATTTAACGATACACCACGCTCTCTACGTTCTTTCATTTCATATGCAAATGCGCGTTACTTTTCACCACCGATCCTCGTACTTCGTAAAAATAAAATAAAAGTAAGAAAAAAACGGACGAATATTAAAAAAATTTTCTAATACCTTCTCTTCTCTTAGAATGTTTCAGAACAGACAGAGTCGAGACAAATCCGGAAGGGGGTAAAAGACGTTTCGAAAATTAACGTTTAATAAAAATGATGAAAAAAAAAAAGAAGAAAATCCTTTTTCCAACGATACGTAATAGATTCGATAATGAAGAACTGGAGCTCGAGAATCTTGTTTCGCCGCAAATTATCCAAAGGTGGAAGATATTCCATTTCGTAACCGGTCTCGCAGGGAGGCGAGTAAGAAGTGTATCTGTATGTTAATTAAGCGAGCCTCGTTGCGTCTCGACTTTCTCGATATGCGTTACGTGGTTGAGTAACATAATCACATAATTGTCGCGTTGTACGGCGACCGTGTCCGCCAAGTAGAACGACCGGCGAAAGTCGAGCACCGAGAGAAAATTCTGTGGAATCTCGTCGTGGAAACAATGCGAGATATCAACATAAAAGCAATACATTACCGAATGGAACTGCGAGGAACCGAGAAATTTCTGTTTTTCTTTCTACTTTTTGTTTTTTCCTGGAAATCTCAATTTTTCGTGTCTTCAACGAGAGAGAAAGGAGAGAGAGAGAGAGAGAAAAAGAGATGTAAATTAAAATGTTGCAATTTCTCTTTCATTTATCTTTCATTAGTAGGTTTTGTAATCGCCTTCGCGTGAATAAATGATGGAGATTAAAAGAGAGATCCTTAGTTGATTGATTTGATTTCGAATGAGATCTGGATATGAATTCTAAGTGGGAGATGAATAAATTATTATAGAATTTAGTGGAAACGCTTCCTTCTATTTTTAGAGTTTATCGTTCTCTTTTTAATTTGCATCGAGTTTAAAAATATGAGATGTCGTCGGAATCAATTGTTTTAAGTGGTACAGTGTTGACTTACTTACGAGGAATTTATTACACTACGAGAGAAAAATGAATCAAAAAGATGATTAGTCGAACCACTTTCCAAGAGACCGGAGTTTAATTTTCCAGAAAATTTTCTCATCTGCGCTCCATCATCGAAAAAAAGAGCAGATTAAAATTAAAACGAGTGTTCATTGTATATAAATAATTTTATCTTCAATGTTCGAATTCGTAAGATTGTTGTTGTAAATAAAAAACCGTATTCATAAAACACGATTTGTAATTTTTTAGAACGTTGATAAGACCTGGTTTTCAACACTGATAAAAATCAACAAGTTTCAAGAAAGATTATTAAAAAATTATCTCATCATATCTACTTATATAAATATCTTTACAACTTAAAAAAAAAAATAAAATAAAATAAAATAAAATTGGCGAAATCAGAAATGTTTATACAAAAATTTCATTCGAGTAAGACTTACTGCTTATCAACCAGTTTTTATAAAAAAACGAAGATAGCCTAATCCTGCAATTAGAGGCAACCTCGAGGAATAAAGACGATAAATGGACGAGGTCGGATAGGTAAAGCCGACGGAAGACTTGGCAGTCGGCAAGAAACGAGGAGAAAAGCTGTGGAAGAGGGTGGAAAAGAAACTCGGCACAATTAGGACGCTCCTATCCGCCATCTCTCGAGGGAGGATCCTCGCCACGAACGATCACACGGAAGAATTCACGCCGATTCCCTTGTAATTGCCGACAGAATAACTTAGCCAGATTCTGGACCAACTTTTCTTCGAATAATTACGTGAAAATTCGACTTTCGAAATTCGTTGCGTTTATTTAAAAAGCGTTTGTTGAAAAATTTATAGGATACCTTCAGAAAAATTTAATAAATATCGTGTTTGTGTCGATTTCTGATTTTAATAGTTTTTTGGCAATAAAATTCTGGGAGGAAATGATTAATTTTTAATTTTATGCCAAGTTAAAAAATACATCGAAGAATAATTCCACAGAATGGATGACTACGGTTTTATTTTTAGTACAAGGAAAGACAAAAGATTTCGTGACGTGATAATTTATTCCAATTACTTTATCTGTTTTTTTCCCCCTAGTGAGAAGCATTATAAGTATTTGGAGGATAAAACGAACACGTTTTAAATTACGAAAGAAACTCTCTTCCACTTTAAATCATGAAACTTCCCTTCATAATAATAATTCTTTCTTTATTAAGCACGATCGAGTTATAACTTTCCAACGATTCAAACCGCAATTTCTAATATTCTCACGGGGATTTGGAAAAATTACTATCTTAAATTTTCGACGAGAAAAAGATAAGAAAAAATAAATAAATAAATAAAAGTGCATTCTTGCTCCGAAAGTTGGAAAAAAAGCGTTCGTTCCGAACGAAGGAACTTATCAATGTATATTTAACGAGTCTCTGCTAAAGTCTCTATCTTTACATTAAAAAATTTAAGAATTAAGAAAAAAAAGAACATGTACAATATTTTATTTCGATAATATCGAGTACATATATCGCAAAAGATTAAAAAAGATAATTTGGAGGGAAGACGTACAATTTCTGCAATAAGATACTTCGATAAAAAAATAAATCAATTACAAATTCACTCAACATTGAAAATTACAAGATACGAGAATGTTATTCCCTTATCTTCAGGATGAGAAAAATAAATAATCGATTTATACGACAAAAGAGATCCTCCGTGGACTGAGGGACGATCGTAGTCAAACTTGAGGATTGTTAGTCGACCGGAGCAAGCGGAACGAGCGGAACCTGTTTTTAGAAATTTATTTGCTTGGAAACGTGGTCGAGACACCTTGCACGTAATCGTGATACGTTCCCCGATTGTCGAGACGGATGACGCAAACGATGACTGACTCCTCTTCGAGCGTGAAAAAGCTTGAACGCGCCGTCGTCAAAGGATGACTAACATCATCAACGAGGCATTAATAGACAGAGTTAGTCGAGATAGCCTTTTCTCCGGGGAATTATTGTGCACGAGCGTGCACGCCGATACCGAGAACCCTTCTATGTTCCATCCATCGAACAACGAAACGAAAATCGAATGCTAAATTGAATAATGGAAGCTTAGGATCGTTCTTCGTGGATGGATCAAACCTTGGATCTTTACTTACCGCGTAATAATTTCAGTTTGATCTTTGCTCGCCGTCCAAGATTTTTCAAGATAATTATTGATAATTTGCAAGAATTTGCGGTTTCGAATTTTGATCATTCTTCCACGTTCGTCTCAATTCATTAATTAAGCAATAAAGTATCGAATACACCGATAATCGAACAAAATAAATTAAATCGTCCGACATAACTTCATCCAAATGTAATGCATGCACAGTTCATGAATTATTTAAATGCATTCCTAGAGAATCGTTCAACAGTACATCCGCGGTTTGTTAATTTCGCGATTATTCCAATGCGAAAATTCCTAACAAATTTTCAAAAATCCAAATCTCTCGGAATTTCGTTTCAAATTTCTGTTTCAATAATAATTCTACCCAAAGTTACGAAATTAACAATTTCCTATTCAAAACCAGAACGTCCAACCCTTCGACTCGATTGAACTTTTTCAACGATAAGAAAGTTACCATTGCTCTCAATCCTCTTGAACTAAGTCAATATTTTCGAGAAAAGAAGCCAGCATCGCTTTATCAAAACAAATTTTCAAAAATCCAAATCCATTATCTCTCGGAAATTGAATCTCTCGTTTCAATAATAATTCTACACCAAAAAAAATTACGAAATTAACAATTTCCTATTCGAAACAAGAACGTCCAACCCTTCGACTCGATTGAACTTTTTCAACGATAAGAAAGTTACCATTGCTCTCAACCCTCTTGAACTAAGTCCTACTTTCGAGAAAAGAAGCCAGCATCGTTTCTCCTTTCCCAAAATCCTCCGATGCCAGTGACTACTAGTAACAAATTAACAACCCCCATCTCCACTTCGATCGAAATCACGCAAAAACCTTGGTTACGATCGAGCGACCCTTTGTCCATCCGCCAACCCTCTTCGCCCATCTATACTACCATGGCACAGCGAAGAGAAACGGACGAGTGATCCAGGTTTCGCCAGATCGTCATAAACGTCCCCTCGCTGCGGAGGGGCGCAGAGCCGCCGCTGCTCTATTCAATAGCATCGATCAGAATTACGCGCTCGCGCCCGACTCACCCCTTTTCCCGGCCCCGGTTCAATAACCGGCGAGTATCACAACTAAAATTAACTCTCCCCTCGCTGGTGGACGTGCTGCCTGCCCTGGGATGCGGCAACCGTTCACCTGGCCCGTCCGCCCCGGAAACTCTCGCCCGCTCGAACGTGGATCCGTGAAAGAGGATGGGAAGGAAGGAGCCGCGCGTTGGTGGTGGCCGACATGCTCGTGCCACCGTGTTAACAAATGTCGGCGGAGGAAAGGAGCCGTCCCCCCCAACTTTCCTCTCCCGATCACTTTGATCGTTCGCTCGTGGATGCTCGATTAAATTCACTGTGGCGGAATTTTCGCTTGTGATAATTTGATGGAGAGGAGGGGGAGGGTGGATGTAAGGAGAGGAGGAGGAGTTTTGGAGAGGTGAGTAAGGGATAAGGGATTGGTTGTTTGAACGTTGTGGAAAGAAAAAAAAAGTAAACTTGGAAATTTTTCAGAGAAGTTTTAATTTCAATTAACTCTTCTGTCGGGTTAACTGATTGAATGATTCCATTCCTGAATTATTTGACGATATAGAATAATTCCTAGATGAATCCTCCCAATGAAATTTTCCATGAAATAATTTCGAAGTAACTCGGAGAAGATTGAGAGAAACTGACTAAGATATTGATTTAAATTTTGAAGAATCCAAAATTATCGAAAAAATGAAATTTTATGATAAATTTCCTGAGACACTAATTTCAATACATGATATCATGAACGTGGTGCTTTTAATTATCTCCAATTCACGATTAATAACACCACATCTGCAGAGAAGGGAGAAATTACTCGCAAATGTTTCCTGCTCCTCTCCATTAGAACATATTTTATTTCGAAAGTGTTCGAGAAAACAGTTTTCCTCGAAATAATAAAACCAGACACACTATTCTCCCGATACCAAGACACACAAAAACGACAAAGAGGACTCGATCCGTGAAATTATTCCTTTCATTGGAGTCTTCTTGTCCCCCCTTGGAAACAGAAAAGTCGGTTACACGGAGTCACCTGCCGGAGACAGGTTGCCACCGTGTGACACCCCGTGTCTTTGTCGTCGCATGACGAAGAGGGTGCATGGAAAATTACGGCCGATATCGAACACCGTTCGAAATAGAACCAGAAAGATTACTCCACCCTCGCCAAACGCCTCCGCAAATATCTTCGCGTTGCCATCACCTTACTTCTAAATACGATCCTAAATAAATTTCTACGCCCGCGACCATTGTTGAAACGTTTTGAAAATCTCCTCGTTGACGATCGATTGTTCCGTGGAAATGGAGAATTATCGCGAGGAGAGGAAGAAATAGAGTGGTTCAAACATTTAAAAGATAAGTAAAATATTCATTTATACTCGCGATTATTTTTGAATGGGAGTTAATTTCGCTTCGTGGTTAAATTATTATTTAACCGCTCGGGTAAATTAATTATTCTTAATCTCAGCGGAAAACTGAGAACAAACATCGACACCTACATCCTGATCAATATCGCGCATAGAGCTAATATTCTAAATATTCATTAGATAGGATCTCGAACGCTATATTCACGCCGTAAGAAAAAAAAAGGAAGTCTCTAAGCGTAGAATCTCGGAATACGAGATTGGTAAAAAATCGAACGATAACAATGAGTCGATCATAGTGATAACGTGAATCAGCCACGACAATTGACCAAACGGAAAGATGAGGCGAAAAAGAAAAAAAAAAAGATTGACAAACATATACACGCCACAATAGCGTTCGCGTTTCAAATACGATCTGAAAATTGATGATCTCATCCGGCCGTGAACGTGTCTCCATTGATGCCGCATGATAGCAACCGCGTGTGTTTATCGTTTCACATCGTATACGAATTTATGCTCGCCTCTAGAGGAAGGCAGGACCTTGACATTCCTCCAGCGAGACGTGGCCGGCCGATCTGTTCAAGCCGCGAAGATTAATCGATCCCTGGCGACGGTGTGTGCAAACTTTCGAGAAGCGTTCGAGGAGACGCCCTAGCGCGAGTTGCGGGCTTAACCGCCACCCCCTCGAACCGTATGAATGAAATTATTAGCCCTCGAGAGATCGCTCCGCTTTTTTGCCCCTTTGGGAACGGTGAATCAGAGAAGCGAACGCCTGTGAAAAATTCTAATATTAAACCGGGCGAAACTGGTTCTACGTCCGCTTCTCGCCGAATTCTTGCCTCGTCGAGTCGACGATTCTTGGAAAAAATTTCGAGATATCGAGTGTGACACCGGCTTCTCAATGAAATATTGGGATTGGAAGCAGCCGAGTTGCGAACGATGAATGAAGAGTGAGTATGGTGTCGAGTGGATGGAAACTGTGTTTCTACGTTTCTACATAGTTTTTGCTCGCTTTTAGAGGGAATTTGTAACATCCGAGAAACAAGAAGAATTCTGCGTATTGTTTTATTCGATAGAGATTGGCGTGGTGTAATAATTTTGTCTCGTCCGATATTTATTCGGTGAATAATGCAGATTCTCTTAGGAATTTTCTCGGGCGCGTTCTGTAAATATTCAAATTCGATTTTCCTCGGAAGAAAGGGAGAAACGAGCGGTGACGGTGGAAAAGCATGGTGAAAATACATTGGCACGTAACAGAAATTTCGTTCGCGGGGAAAGAAAGGAAGTAGTGTTACGTGGTAAATAGAATTTCACTGCTAGGCGAAAATGCAATAATGCTTCGAAAATAGAGCATCGCTAAAATACGAATACGATCAATGACCGACTTACAACTCTCCTCAACGCGTCTCAAAGTGCTGAATGAACTTTCTCCTTCGAGAGACGCGCAAATACACAAGTTGAATCGTTCCACGGAAGCTTCGAGAGCCAGACTCGATCCACTGAAAGATTCACGAGACTCGTCTACGTCGAACGAGGCAACAAATCCTCTAATAAGGCCCGCACACCCAAATAAATATTCAACGAGGCAGAGGAATCGTCGAAACCAATTCCCTGCGGCCCATCTCCATCGATCCGACGAGTTCGTAAAAATCGCATTTCTTAAATAGACCCAAACTAAAAATCCTCCAGTTTTCTCACTCGTTTATTTCTCTCGATTCTTCCCAAAATCTTTCGCAAACGAATTCTCGAACCGAGCCGACAGAAAAATCATCGAGATCGCGCAACACCAATAAGATCGTGTCGACAACCTTTCAACGAAGCGAAGAATCGAGAAATTCTTCTTTTCGACGAGAAAAAAAAACCCCCCGAAAGAAAGTTACATCGCATGATTGTGAGGCCCGAGGCCTTCTTTCGTTCGTTGAACGTGGCCAGACTAAACGAAGCCCTCGGCTAGGTGGGCGAAAAGCGACCCACGATCGCGGATCTCGAATAGGGAGAGAAGGGGAGCGGAGGCGACGACGCTTTTCCACGGGGAAGCCGTCTTTTCCGGGGACACAAGCACGCGAAATTAGACGATGAATCTTCTATGAGCCGGTTCTCGCGCCTTTCCATCCTCTGCTTACCTTTCACCCACGAATGCGGAGAAAAGAAATAGGCGGTGGAAGAGGAGAAAGTGGAAGAAGGGTGGACGATTACGATGCGACGAGGGGGGAGTTGGTTGTGTGATGCTGGGTGAGTTGGTTGGGCAAAGGGATAGTGTATTTCCACGTGAACGGGGAATTATGAACGGTGACCTTTAAATGTTGCAGTTATTAATACGAGGTTGTTAATGATTATTGGCAACTTGGTGGAAAGCGTTAGGAAAAAAGGCAATCGAGAAAAGTACCAAGATCCTCTCGTGTGATAATTTATTAATAATATTTATTAATAATCTTTAAATCGATTAATTAGAGCTATTTATCATATTCTCCACCAAGATTGGCCAAAATCGACGGGCATTGCGCCAGATTTTTTTCGTCTTTCGAGAAGCTTAAGAAGATCGAGAGAATTAATGTTTAAACACGCACGAATTCTATATGATGAAAAAGACTGCTGGTCCAACCCGATTATTTAAGCATTATTTCACGCATTAGTATTACGCGAGCGGTTTAATTAGTCTCCAATAACAGGCACGAACCAATGACGAAGCGTTTTCCCAGACAAAAGTGTTACGAAGACCTCGAGAACAATGCACCCTCCTCGGTTGTTACGGTACAGAGTGTCAGGAAGTGGCACGAAACGAAAGTGAATACTTCCCGTGAAATTCCTTGTGTTCGCGCACCGAGTGTAAAAAATTCATATTTTTAAATTCTTCCATTTTTTTTTCGATCGATACAGAGTCGGTATAATTTTCAAATTTTAGATGGCAATTGCGGACGAGAAAGAAAGAAGAAAAAAAATTAGTCCTAGAATTAGAATTGGAGAATAGATTGGTAGATCACGGTAAATAATGGCGAGCATTTTTCTCGATCCCGATCGTGAGGCGAGTAATTACACGTTCCCATTACGCATTCATACACGGCTCGGCCGGAAAATTAAGTTTCTCCCGGTTTTGCCCGCTCTTATCTTTCCTCCGGGGAAATTATACACGAGAGTTCGAGAAAGAAAGTTTCTTGCTCTTTTCATTTCGATGCAAGCACCTCTTAACGTTGCGTTTAAATACTTATACCCGTGGAATCTTTGAATACTACTTGTACAACTCGTTTTCGATCATCATTGTTGTTGTATCGTGTCCATAAAGGAAACGTGTCAACGAATAAATTTTTAATATTATCATTTCACGAGGAGAAAGTTGATAAGAATTATGCGATAAGCATTATTCTTTGGGATTGGAAACTCTGACTGATTATCAACCATTCTTTCACGAATATTTCCAATTCATTTAAATCTTCCGATGAATCACTTGATCGATGTTTAAATCGTTTCACCCTTCCACCACGTCGAGTGCCACGATTACTACGATTTCTTAGAAACGGATAATTGCACGAAGCGCCATCCAAATATTCTAATTCGCATCAACCGCATCTCGGTGTAAACATAAATTTGAGAAATTGCAGGTGCAATTAAACTGCACAATCAATTTCTATACACGAGTCAATTGTAAATTGAACAATTTAACAATCGTACAAACAAAACGTACAATATGTACCTTTGACATTAAGGTATAAAGTCGTAACGATGATAAACGCGCAATAATCTATTCGTATGTATATACATATATATACATATATGGTGGTATTAAATTGTTCGCACCAGGTATGACCTCGCCAATGGTTGACGTCAGAAAGCGGTTGCGAAGCGTGACGTTTCCTTCTACCGCCTCGGCCGAGGACAATAAAATCCAGGTAGGTATAGGTATCAAGTTCAAGATCGTGCGGCGAAAGATAGAAAGGGGGGCTTTACGATCAATTCGTAAGATTTACGAGGCTGGTAATGGGCTAAACAACCCCTTACTTACATCAGTCCCTTAGCAATATCTTGGCGAAATAGGAAGGAATACGTTCTGCCATAATTTCGATGACCCACTTTCTGCACTGTTTACTCCAGAATAAACTAGCTAAGAATGCATAATATGCAGTTATGCTTCTTGTGTATCGAATCGTTGGAATCCTGTACGTTGTATTAATGTAAAATAGGGCATTTACATCTTTCGATTTCTTATCGAGAATTCAATTCTCGTTCGTGGAAAAGAATTTGATTAATATCTTTCTATGGAAAAAAAAAGATTCTAATTTTTCCTTTCGGAGAATAGATTTGTCCATCTGACGTAAAACAGAATTCTCGGGAAAAAAATTCTCTTCCAAATGAAAATTTTTTTCTAGTTGTCATTTCTTGTAATTTTTTTTTTTTTTTTTTAGGAGATTTCCATAAGAAATCCAGGAGATTAAGTGCGAGTAACTTTTATCGATTTTTATCGATTCGACCGATAAAACGAGACCGATCGAGACGGTTAATCCCGAGATTTATTTATTCTCGCTGACGTTTCTCTCGTACCTCAACACACAATGAAATATCTTGAAGCTTACCAAGCCGAGAGAAATATACATCACGATATACTGCGCTCTAGCTCGCGAATACCACATATCACGGTTAACGCACGAATCTCGGGAACACGATTGTGTGTATCATTTAACGTATTCTGTTCTGAGATATATCCACACGTACGAAGCTTAAAGTGATTAATGCACACTGTTAAACTACCGAACTCCGTGCACTTATCTCGAATATTCGTCAATCAAAGTTTCAACAATAATTACACTTCTCCGACACGGAGAATCCATCTTGCGACTCGAAAAAGTGTGTAGAGGTGGTGATATCGCGAAAACGGAATTATCCCTCCGTGAAATTTCAATGTTTCGAAGCAACGGATTATTATTCGGAATTATTTTTCGCCTCGAAAATCGATGCTAAGGAAGTTTCGAGCCAGTGAGTCGAATACGAATTATTAAATTTCGTAAACGAAGTGAAATTCCGCGAGATCTCGCCGTGCCTCGTATACTTTTCAGAATTCGGAATAGATATTCTTACGAATTAAATATTTAATGGAACGTATAGATTGGTATATCATTTTTATAAATTTCCCGGATGATGTTCAGTGATATTCTACTTTCCCTTTCAAATACAAATCTCCCGATACTCCACTTTCTACCTTTCCGAATCTGCTTCATCCTAAAAGACCTTTCAACAAAAAAAAGTTCAATCGTGTCTCCGATACAGAAATTTTCCTGGAGAGAGAAGAGTGGAAAATACAAGATCCCTTCTCGACGTTAATCTCAAATTCGTTACGTCCGATCGCATGGGAAGAACACGATCGGTTCGTCCACGAAACGGCGGACGGATCTCGTTAAAGTGTGGGACTGGAGATCGCGGCTCGAGGACCCGAAGAAGCATCGCAGACGTCGAATTACACCGTCCTCTCCCTCCCACCGGCCCCTCGAGCCAAAGACTGTACACGGTGTGTTATCGAGAGCAGCCCAAGCGGACCGGGAGCATCCAACGACGAGTTGCGCGCCGGCTCTCCGGCTCAATGAATGATTTCCGCGCGGCGTTGCCACGTTACGTCTGCATTCTGCACCCATTACTCCTACTGGCGTCGCGCGTTTTATCGTTTCCTGCAGTTTACTATTAAACATTGCGCAATTATGCCTCCAACGCTGACCTAACTGCCCGGACCCCGCCTGCGTCATCGTTTCAAGCCCGGAGGAATGTTGGAACGCCGTTGGAACAGCGCGAGGGAGAAGCAGAGGGACGTCGAGGCGTCGATGTGTCGTTTGGGATTGGGAAAATTGCTGGGGAGGGGGAAAAATCTGAGAGAGGAAGAGTGTAATAGTTGTAGGTGTTCGAAAATGTTTTAGAATTCTGTCGTGTCATTTTGAATAAATGATCTATTGATATATATATATGACGACATGCCGATGGGTAGGATGGAAAATTAGTAGGAAGATACTCGGAGATAAGAAGAAGGACCGTAAAAATTGTAGATAATCGAAAATTTTGAGACGAGAATACGTTAAAAATTACAGACATTGGAAAATATCAAGTTTGATGTGAAATAGGATTCTGATGATTTTAGTATATGACGTAGAATTTTAAATGCATAAATTTGCTTTTTCAATTTTAGAGTAGTGGAATGAAATTCTGATGATTTTCACACTAGGAACATGTAATATCTATTTAACAATCAAAATGGTTTTGTTAAAACGATCATATTGTAACGATATCATATTGTAAATTACAGAAATGAATTTGATAAAAATATAATGGGAAAATAAAAATTTCATCAATAATCTGTCAGTATAATTGAATCATATAAGTTCAAACAATTTTGCAAACACGAATCAATCATCGGTGTCTAAATAGAATTATCAATTGGTTGAAATTACACCGTGCCACCAGAATGATTCACGATTCTAGCAATAACAAATTAGCACACAATTATTTCTCAATTTCGAGTTTTTAGCAACTTTTATAGATTTTCTAACAAGTTGCAAAAACAAATAAGAATAATTCTAGGAAATAATTCTAGGAATTTTATCTTGCTACAACCAAAGATTTAAACAACTCACTTAACACACATCCTCGAAGAATCATTACCTTTGTATTATTCCATTCTCTTATATACATCTCTTGGTACAACTAATCGTAATCTGGAAATTATTATTCTATTCCAGAAATTTAAACTTTCGAATCTAAATTCATCGTGCAACTCGAAGTCACGTCTCATAGAATTTCCTTAATTTAAATTCCTTGAATCTATTTCGTATCTAATTCTTAAATATTACGTTCTAAAATTCGACTTTAAAACTTTGCAAAATTTTCATGATAAAAGAGCAACTATTTTCTTACATTACGTTACATTGTTCTTCGTTTCGAATTCTTTGGAGTTTTTTCACTGTGACAAGGTGAAGAAAGATCGAAGAAAGGGAGAACTTGGCTCGTAATATAAGACACGCCTTCGCAGCGTTGCCGTTTAATCATTCCCTCTCCCTTAGGCCGACGATCAATCATCCACGGGTACCTAATATGCGATTCGTCATTAGCACTTAACCGTAGTTAAGCCGTTCCGGGAATTGTGCAACAGATGTGCGAGAAAACTACCGATTATCTGCGAAATGAATTCGAAAATTTAAATTTTCCATAAGAAAAAAACCTCGATTCTGGATCGTCTAAATAACAACGAACGATGAAATGATATTCCCAATGTTCACAGACCGAGAGAATGATGCGTATCTGGCACTTAAAGACACGTTAACCTTCGTATCTCTCATATAAAAAAATAGAAGATCGAAAAGAGATGATTGTCCCCCATAGAAAGACACTCGGACGAAATTGATCGGCCACGACGGAAGAGCAATTCCCAGAGAGGAAATAACCACGACACGCTGCGAATAGATAGCCCGAAATATCGATGATGAAGTCGATATCGTGCGAGTCGATCGCGGACCATCGATTATCCGCGCTAATGAATGCGCAAACACGGATGTACGAAAGGTTAACGTTTCCTGTTCAGCGGTGGAAGTCGAGAGTGGCTGTTGTTGCGGCTATCGATCATCCACACACCTTCGTCGATCCAAGTATTATCGGCATGATGTTTGCGGTTTTGATATATTGTACGGGCCGATTTTTGATTAACTTTAGTCAGTTCTAGAAATTCAATATGCCCGTACCTTTAATCAAATATAACTCTTTTTATTTTCATCCTCTTAGAAAAAAGATTCCATCCTTTCGAGAATTAAAGGAATTGGAAAAAGGTAGACAGAAGGAGATTAAACACGAACACGATAAACTTTGCGCGAGAAAAATAGAACAGAGATCTCCGCGAGTGCATCGAAGCATCTCATCGGAACGACATATCGAAGAAACCCATTGTCTCGCCTAATGAAAGTTTTACATCTGTCTACTGCTACCCTATTGTAAACTATCAATAATAGAAACGTGAGAATCGATAAATCGTTTAGATATATACATATATAATATACCGCTATTCGAAAAATACACAGCATTTGGAAATTGATTCAAACGATTCCCAATTTCACACGAGCGGGTGCAATTACACGCGCGTTAAGACCTTCTCAATAATATGGCAATATCCTGATCCATATCCAACGCATATTCACTTCGAGGAATTCGATATCCCTTGAAGAATTAACGATTCCCCTTTCGTTCGAAATTCAAACAAAGCCGCGTTAAACGACATTTTCGATGTTTGGAAACACGCGGATCGCGGACACGAGTCACGGACGGGTATAAAGGCGGTTCAGTCGCGAGGAAGACACCGAGCAGGAACGTATTAAAATCCGTGGCCGTTCCGCATGCAAATTGCTCTGTGCGCGCGATGCGTCCACGATGCACGTGCAAGTAAACCGCTTAGATTTACGCGTATTCCTGCAACAACGCACCGCCGGTACACGTATAATATACGTGCCTCGAACACGATCCACAGGCGCACCGGGGCTGGTTACTTTCCAAGTAACACGTGTTGCATGATCAAATAGTAACATGAAAAGTGGTCACACGTAGCGGAAGGCGGATAACAAGATTCCTGATCAATATTCCCCGGCCGAGAAAATTCGAGGGCGGGGGTCGAACAGGGGATCCACTTGTTCGAAATTACCGATGCTCCTCCACACGAGGACGTTAATTTCCACGTTCCTGGAAATTACGTTTCTCGGCAGAAGCTTCTAATACTTCCCTACACATTTTTCAAGCAAATAAAATCCGAATCGTGTATCTGTATCGGGTTACGAAAGATGTTTGGCGAGAAAAGTAATTGACTTTGACGATTATCGCCCGTTTTTTAGAAATATCCTTGGACATGTTCAATCTGAGCAACGTAAAAATGTCGCCAAGAGTTTATCTTTAAATTAGCGTACCGATCCTAACAGAGAGTTATTATATTAAGTAACGAGATCTCTCTCTCGCTAATATTCTCCCTCGTTATCTCTCTCGCCGTATCTTTATTTTCCAGCCGCGTATCTATACGTATCTTAATCCGGATCCTTTCGAAGTGCATAAGAAGCGCAGTGAGAAGCGAATAATCAACTCCAAACGAGTACTGATAAAAAAAAAAAATAAATAAATACACAATCTACCAATCGATATCAAAAAAAGAAAGAAAAAAGCAAGCGATAATTCGTTCGTCGAGAATAAAAATAAAAATAATTTTTCCTCCGTAAAAACCCAGCCAAAAAAAGAAACATAAAACCAACACATTCTTCCGTTCTACTCTATCGTAATCTAAATCTCGATCGAAAAAGAGAAAGAGAGAAAGAAGAAGCGAGTAAATCTAAAACAATTCAATAAACCGGTGACATTCTGCACGCATCCAGAAGAATACTAATTCTCCAGGCCAGCGGAGACAAAGGCTTAACCAACCACGAGCGATCAGAAGACAACGAAGAGAGGGCTAACGATCTATCAGGGCCGCGGGCGCTGAAACAAAAAGGCGGCCACGACAATGGAGAAGGCTTTTCGTGGGAGCGCGATAACAAAGCTCCCTTCGCGCGAGCGTTCCCGTTAAAAAAGGAAAGAGAGGAAGAACGTGAGGCCCAGCCACCAACCCTACGTGTACTCGCTCTCCTCTCTTTCTCTCTGCTCGCTCGCGACTCCCTGTCCCCGCCTACCTTTGTCCCTTCCTCGAGCAACGACCGCCGATCCAACGAGATAGCTGTGGAAGCTATCCCGGAAGAGGACACGAAAAAAAGAGAGAGAGAGAGAGAGAAAAGAAGAAGAAAAGGGGAGAAAAGCACGTGTAGGTAGTCGGAGGGTTTGTTTACAGGCCGTGGAACTCGGGTCTGTCTCTCTTCCACTCTTCGGCTTGGATAATATAGGCGGCGAGATATGATGAGGTTGTAAAATTAATAGGCAGAGTCGAAGTAATCATGTTTTAAGGATTGAAAGAGTTGAGTGAAGAGGAATGAGTAAAAGTGAAAGTAAGAAAATTCGTTATTGAAGAATTTTGAATATAAAAATAGTTCGATCGAGACGATGTTTAAAAAAGAAAATTATCATTTATACGCGAATAATAGAAAAAGTTGTGTATGAATAATTGCTTACACACCGTCAAGCATTTTCTGTATCTTGTTCGTAGATTTAATAATTTTAAATTTGAAATAGCAAAGAACAATAACGTATCTTCTCGGTATAATAAAATTAAGCTTGGATAGAGAAAAGATCCTCGATCTGGCTACGAATGATTAATTTATAATCCCTCTACATCGTAGTAAATAATCGATTCACGCTCGTTTCCTTTCCTCAACGTCTTCGACCCTTTTTCCTCGCCATTCTTCTTTCTTCCTACTTTTTCCCCCTCTGTAATTCTACTACTACGAGAGGCATGCTCGTTCGCGTGGAGTTCCACGATTCACGTGGAGAACGGTAATCGCGTGCAGCTGCGCTGGCTTCCCGATAAAAAGGCTCGTTCACGAGGGCCACGATGCGCGACGACAATGGAGGACGATCGTCGCCGCGGTGTAATCGAAAGTACGAGGCATGGAATCGTGGCGATCGAGTCACCTGATCGCGATCGAGAGATACTCGAGAATGGCTGGGCAGGTAGAAGGCTAGGCAGAACTTAGGAGCACCCTGGGTGCCGGCTATTGTTCCTTTGTTGAGGAGTTGGGGGGTCTTGAAAAGTGGGTATCCGGGTAATGACCGATTGAACGGCTAATGGAACCAATAGATAGAACAATGTGGCTTTGAGAAATTCTGAGAACACGCCAATTGCCCTACCAATTTCCCTGTTTCCAAGAAAAATTTGGAATTTCGAGCAAATTGAATTTCGAAATATCGATTTTCTGACATTTTACTAGCTAAGGTAATAGATAATGATATTTACGTAATTTCGGGAGAATAGGTAATATCTACTTTGTGATTCTAAATATGGCAACGGAAGGATTAAGTCTAATCAAAGTGTTTATAATTCGTGGAAATTACCGCTTCTACTAAATTTCTAAACCCTTCGTCTATCTTATTTAGCCTTGGATCATCGGACATAGAGTGGAAAAGGTAGCCGAAAACTTATTTCTCTAATTTAAATTATTCCCGCCATTTTGACTAGCAAAATTACTGCAAAACTCACCAATGACGGTGTTGGCAGCGACCTCTTTCGCAGCGGCGGCAGCAGCTGCCGGTCCATGAGCCAAAAAATCGCTCAACGATAACGACGACGCGATGATCTGCCTTTTTTCCTCGAAATTTAAATAATCCAGGCTGTTGCTCCTCTGTGGTCCGGCGACGATCGTCACGGTCTTCGCCGCGTGATGATGATGATGATGATGCTGTTGGTGAAGATTGTTCTCCACCGACAGGTTACTCGGTTTTTCATTGGCCGGCTCGTTGTTGGCCGCCGGGCTTGGCACCAAATAGACGCCGCTCACGCGTATGGACATCGTCGACGGCCGATCCTTGAAACGGCCCCGCTTTTTCCGCCTCCAAGGACTGAGGATCGCAACCAGGCCCGGCAACGAAGCTACCGGCTGCTGGCCAGCTGAAACATCCTGACGACTGCCCGGTCGAGAGGTCGGCTCGCGTCGCTTGTTACTTCGAGGCAGCTCCACGGCTCGGCGTTTAGTGCGTTCACGATCGCCGAGGAAAATTTATGGGATCCACTATGCGCTTCTGGCAGCGGCTACCGAGCTCGCTGCACCCGATTATCCGTTGATTTTACGCGATTTCGATAGATTTCGATAGATAGATAACGATAGAAATTATTCGAGCTTGATTGTCACTTGCACTTTTTCTAAAAATTTCCTTCTTTCCCCTTTATCCTTAATTATTGCTAGATAAAAAAAGGTATAACAGATATTCAAGATGGCAGGATTTCCGTATCACTTGATCGTTTGAAAATTTCAATGGTGTCGATGATTTGGCAAAAATTTCTCTTATTAAATCGTTTTGGACGATTATGGCACTCTATGTATGAAAAATGGCCGGCACGAAGAGGATGACTCTTGAAAGTCGGTTCCAAGTTGGTCTTTATTTATAACGGAAGGAAGAAAACGCGAGACTTCCGCGCTTTTTTTTCTCTCGCGATGGCCACGAGACACTCCGTGGCTCGGTCGACGCTCCACGAAATCGTCCTGCGCAATAGGAACGGGGTAAAACGTTAACTCTCTAGCTAATGGCACTGGCTGTCATGAATGGCGTGCATTGTATCGTTCGGGTGAGGCCACACGAACGATTGTTGTGTGCTATCGTCCAACGAAATGTCTCATCGCGGTCCACCGATTTCTCTCTGTCGATTTCGATTATCGATTATTCGGTAATCGATACGATATTTCGATCGTGACGTTTAAGATCGATTGCGATGACTGTTAATAAATTGACGATCAATTGACATGTCAATTTGCATGCACATAAACGCACGATATATGGATGAATATATTCCACGTAAAAAAATATTTTAGTCGCGAAGGAACGAGATTATCTTACGCGTTGAAGTAACGTTTCTCAGAACGGAGCGACCTAACCTAACTTCCCATCCCATTTAAAAACGCGGCGAGACGCCGAAGGTCGAGATACGATAGTATTGGCGCGGAAGAAAAATATCTTACGATTATGGTGCAAACAAAACGACATTCGTGGTTACGTAAAATACAATAAACGAGGCTAGTATATATACGTTGTACACGAAGCTCGAGGCACGAAGCCGGCTTACACGAGTAACCTCAAACATCCGGCACGTATACCGACTGCCAAACGTAATCATACATACGGAACGGGTTACAGCGCACGCAGAAAGCATTCGGTTTTATCGGTGAAACGGAGTATAATGTCAGCGCGCAGCATGGTGGTCAAAAGTGGAGCCGGTAGAGACGTATTTCGTGGACGGACAGAGCACACATATTTCGACGTGGCGTAGGACACACGTACTTGACAATTCCAGGGCAGTGTGGATGGCTGTTTTCGGATGGCAGGATTCGATGGAGGAGTCACGAGAGCTCCTCTCGACGTAATATCACAGTGGTGACGATTCACGGCAGGCGTCGCCACTCCTTCACGGGACACCTGTGTGCCTTCTAGCTGCAGGTGAGAGGAGAGCGAGACGGAGAGAAAGGACGCAACTATTATAAACACAGAAGCACATACTACGCGCGTACGCACAGAGGCACGTAGAAGAGAGACAGAGCTATGCAGGCACAATTGTGGAGAGGCACGATGCCACGAACTGCGAACGACTTAGCACGAGAGAAGACGACGACGACGACGAGCACGATCGCGACTACGACGACGAAGAATACAACGGCGACACGACGTCGACGGAGAAGTACGCACACGAAAGTTGACACACACGCTCTCTCGCTGTCGCGCACAAGAGAGAGAGACACAAACGCGAGAAACGTCTCGCGTTGAGATGTTCGTGAAAAACAGACGAATTCGCGAGGACGCGGTATACACGGCAGATTGGTTGATTCGCGTGGGGACGGATTCGCGACGGAATTAATTACCACTGCACCGATGTAACATGTAAAAACAAGCGGAGACCAGATGAACGGGCAACAACGACGACGACAACCGCGCCACGAAACACACACCGAGCGAGGCTCGCGAACACTGAGGGCGGCCATGCGATCATGGCGCCGCCACACGACGCCGATAGGTATCACCGACCACGAGACAACGCTGCGCCAGTCGAGAATGGGGGAAAGTGAAGCTACTATACCGCCTTCGTCGTAATTTTTCATTAATGAATTTACGAAGGGCCTCGAACCGGCTGTTGCAACAGGATGGTCCATGGTTGCACAACTAAAGGGTGGAATAAATTGTTCCTGTGCTGCAGGAATATTCGATTTAATTTATTTTATCAACTTCCTGGTTGCAAACTATTAAGCGTGAAATAAAATGGGCAAAATAAAATAATTACAGGTATTTAATTAATGCCTTCTAGGTTTAGTAATAAGTAGTATAATAGTATAGGAAGGCGAAATAACTTGAATCGTTTTATGAAATGATTTAGAAAATTTATTATCGGAAATAAAAGTCAGTTGAAAACTTTATTAAACAAGTTGCATTTAAATTACAGTTCTTTATTTACAAACTTTTCTTTACAAACTTCCGGCGAAATCAAATTCATTTTCACGCAATCTTAAAAGCTGGAGATTTATTTAGACGCATCCAGTTATTCCAGTTGTTAATGGAATTTCGATGCAAGGATTAATTAAGAGTCCCGGCAAATAATTAGAGAAACAGCGACGGTTCCGGTTCCCAGTTTTAATCCAATGTAGGATAAACTGATTGCAAAAAGTTTCCGCTACCCCCAACCTTCTTTTGACTAAACTTTGGAGAATATTAAAATTCCCAATATTCTTTCGCAAATAGATAAGGAAAACAAAACGAACACGGGCTAAAAATTTAAACGTTGTACAGGAAAATTTTTACACCAGTTAGATCCCCCAACACAGATACAATCGACGGAAGCACGGAGGCGCGAACGTTCGAATTGGAAGTCGGTGGATGTAGCATGACGCGGTCCACGTGGTATTTCCGAGGCGTCTAGACTCCCTAATTTAAACCGACTCGCGAATCTACCATCGTTTCGGCCCCGTCTAGCCGCTGTCACAACGGAAGACTGAAATATGAGAAACGCACAACCCTCTCCCCGGTATATGGTTAAGCGAATTTCTTTTCTCTGCTCGCATGCAAATCGTCTCTCGGGGAAACAAAAGGAGAGGGGGAGGGGGCAGCTGTTGGCACGTTTCGAGAGAAATCTCCGCCCTCCGTGCGACGGAACGGCTGCCATGGTGAAATTCGAATTTAATTCGGAAAATAGAACGGTGTTTGCTAACACCACCGCTCATCTTTTGCGCTCGATCGCGGCGTTTAATCAACGTCTCAAAACTGCTAGGATGATTCAGAAAGAATTATGGACTCAAAAAGAATTATCGCGGCAAATTTAATATACAATTATCTCTATCGATGCGAAAAGGTATACATTGCTTGCTTCGTCATCCATTGAATCATGATAACAAATCACCGCGGATGATTGTATTTGTGTTGATGTTGTACAAACCGTAACGCGAAGCAATCGCCGAGGTATTCGAGCGGCGACGTTGCTTTCAAGTGGACGGGGCAAGAGAATCACCCTGTATAGTCGAAACTGCGGCCAAGAGATGCGATTATTGGCACTCGCCCAGTGTCCGTCGTCTGTTCTCCAGCCGTTCCTCTCGCGTCTACCGCCAAATGTGGCCTCGGCACGGGTCCGTGGCAACGCGTAATTGTGTCCGTACGGACAACGTAGGGACAACTGTTTTAAATACTCTTCACTCGATATATTCACGTGTGCCGTAATCTCGAGTAAGTCACGGAAAGGCTGCGTTACGACTCAGTTCAATGGTCAAAGTAACCACTTCCGTTGATCGGTCAGTCGGTAATATTAAAGTCAGGTATAGAGCCGATCCATCCGATCGATGCGAATTAAGGTCAATCCGTTGAGAAGAAGCAGGAGGCTGAGTTTCTATTTAGATATTATATATGTATATAATTTCACCAACGTGCAAGATCAGTCAGAGTTTAATGATATAATTAGATATAAATTAAATTAAAACGTTCGTTACTTGCATCAAACTTGAAGGTTAAGGTTGTGATCTATCTTCTATTGCAAAATGACGATCAATGAATTGACGTCAATCATCGATATCGTTATTTGGATTATTCCTCTTATCGGAGAATTATCAAAGCAAACACGAGTCGTAATTACGAAAACGAACTTAACTCGTTTATTTTTACAAAATAAGAAAAGATAAAGATTTAGATATATTAGATCGGATACATTTGATTAAAAATCAAATTACAAACTTACAGACTTTCGCGATGTTGTGTGGATGAACGATATACTTTCGCTATATGTTCTCGAATTGGTACGAAGTCTGTTCTCACTGGCGGATCTATAATTATTCAGTATGTTACGAACGATTCCAGGAACAGTTCTCGGCCGTTTGGTCGAATGCCGCCCACTTAACAGTATTATTAATTGCAATAAGGAACGAGCATCCTCGCCGAGCCGAATTACCAGACAATTCACAATTAAGAGGCGGAGACGTATAATTAAGGCAAAGTGACGGCACATCTACGATAAACCGCAAGCGGCCAGCGGCTAGCTAGCGTTGGACTTGCGTTTCCTCGTGCTTCCATCGTAGTTTCCTAAATGCAACGAGCAGCAACCGAAAGCAGGCGGCCAAGCGAGACGCGAATAAATTTTCCACAAATGGCAGGGGCCGAGAGAAAAATCGTTTTCCGTGAATCGCATTCGCGAAACAACACGACCAGCTCCCCGTGGCTCGTGTGCGAACACCTTCCACGCGTTGTTGTGCACCGGCCAGAATGACACATTGGAATTTGTTCGACGTGCGCGCCAGAGACGTAACTCTGACCGACTCTGCATTCCCATTCCGCTACGTTTCGATGCGACGCGTCGTGTGCATCACGCGTAACGCGTATCCAGTGACACGCGAACTCCGACGCTCTCCATCATCGGTTATTTATAGCGAGCTGTTAATCGTAAGTGGAATATGTGACGATCGGACGTTCTATACATCGAATGTGACGATAATTATGGGAAAAAATTGGACTAAAAATTTAACGAAAATGATTTGGTGGGTTGCGATTCAAATGAAAATTTTACAAATTCCATTGAACGTGAATATTTTTGAATATTTTTTTGAAAGCAATTGATTTTTGCAATGAAAACAAAATGTATGGCACTCTTAGATTGGTAAATTCTAGAGAGATCGAATACCAAGTGGATGGTGCCATTGGGGTTTGATATCCCTTTGCGTTGAACCACTTATTTCTTGGAATGTAGAAAAAGCGGTGTGTGTATAAACAAAGGGTATGATAAACAAATTAAAAGAGTTTGAAATAGAATTATAATTTTACTACGTAGAATTTATACAAGAGAAGTGAGAAGAGGATTAAAGAAAAACATAAAAACAGAGAGGAAATTTGTTTTATAAACGATAAGGTAGTGATGGTCACCCATCCTTCTCGGTGTACGCCGCAATAGGCACTGCACCTAAGAAAGCGAAGAGTAAGAACTTAGCGCCACAACCAAGCAGTGCTAATACATAAACGATGTTATATTTCTTATATATATATATATATATATTTTTTACAAAATATACTTTAAGAATAATTTATTATTTCACAAGAATTGTAAAGTTATCAGATTTCACTTTTTCATCCTGCAAATTTCTTTCTCCATTCATATTCAAGATTCTATAATTAAATCATTGCTAATGTGAGAAAAAAATTATGTTCAATTCGTATTCCTTATTTTGATTTGAAAATTTAATAATCGTTATGTAGTTTAATGTCAGTGCACAACAACTTTTAAATTACACAATTTTAACTTTAATGCCTTGTAAAAGATTGATATCTACGGAATTTCAGGAAATTATGTTTATCAGCTATTAAAAAAGGTATTTCGTTTCAATGATTTCACTCATTAAATCTGATTTACGGTTTCTATTCAAACAAGTTAAAATTATCTACATTATTTTTCCCCCCTCCGATAAATATCTGATAATATCGGTTACAAAATTCGTACCCCATAATTTACCATCGATTCCAAAAATGTATAACAATAACCTTTGAACAAATTGCTCGAAAGTTGAAGGTGCATTGAAACGTAACTGTTCACCGTGAAACTACAAAGGCTGTGTAACGGGCCGATATAATTGATCTAGACGCATTATAACATGAGCACGGTATCGACGTAAGGATCTGCGATCAAGGTGAACTGAAACACGGTTATCGCGAGATCGAACGATAACAAAAGGCTGCGTGACTGTGTCCGCCGGATCGTTGGCCAACCGACTGGATAAGACGTTGTTCGACGAGATAATGGCAGGAAATTAATGGCAGCTAAAGGGGATGGGAACAACGGACGGTGTAATGAAGAGATTGCTTTCCTTATTACCGTGTAAATTCATCCTACTTTGCCGCTTTAACGGGGACGCGAGAAGAAGAAAAGGAAAGTGAAGCTTCGCGTGAAATTTTATATCAATTAAAATTAATCTCTTCCTTTCGAGAAAATATCTATAATATTCCTAAATATTTCTCATTCGTCTCATTCGTGTCCAATGCAAAAATTGCTATTTTAAAACGTAATACCAAAATTATTGAGAATAATATTCAATGTGGAGTTCATCTTACGTTTTTTTATTCGCATTGCAAATGTTTTATTTGATATAATACTTTATTAATAACACTTTAATAATAAATCGAATAAATTCTCTCTATTCCCAAATATCGTTCCTGAATTGGTAATTTTTGAAAATTTCTGCTTTAAAATCGAACTAGATAATTATTGAGAACAATTTTTAGTGCGAGGTGTCTAATCTTTACGTTCTTATTCCCATTACAAACGTTTTATTTATTATAATATTTTATTAATATTTCATAGATATAGGAAGTAAACACCTTGCTCGGATAAATTCCCTCTATAAAAGTATCGCATAAAATTATTTCAACAATTAAAAACGGAACGACCATGTAGCCACGACAAATATCAGCATTTAAAACGCATACGGAAAATGGTTTAGGGGTTCACGCATTTAATCGCGTATTTAATAAGCTCGTGTCTGAAAATTAAATTTCCTCCTTTTTCGCTCGTTACCGCCGTTTGGTCGACAATGGGGGTGGGAAAAATTTAATCCCTTTATCGTGCTGATATAATAGCGAGCCGGTAATCTCGATACAATACCCCGCGCAATTGTATAATCTCGAGGAGAGAAAGACGGTGGAACATTAACAAGGAATAAAAGTATTCGAAATGTACCGTCTGATAACCGCAGACGATAACTTCATAATCGAAAATGGCGATCTCCCTTTGGATTAACCTAATGGAATAAATTACTCCAAGTACAAGAAACGCGCCTCTTTCCCTTCTTTCGTCTCGAGAAACCCTCGAATCTCATTACCCTCTGCTTTCTCGCAACTTCGTTAACGAACAACTCGTTGAACTTGAATTCTTTCTTTTCTTTCTTGCGTATTTTCTTTTTTTTCTCTCTTTTTTGTCTCTCTCTCTCTCTCTCAAAACTTCATTTCGCCAACGAATCGTTGATTCGAAGGATCAAAGAGAATTTTAAATTTCGTCCCCGAGATCGGCAATCGTCTGAAGCTGTTTTTCCGCGGATAACGCACGATCGTGCCCTTGATAGCTCTTTAAAGCATATTTCAGATAGATTACCGAGTAAAAAGCTCGTCCTGCAAAAAGCGTAAAGGCGGATCAGGATTTACGAGAGAGGTGTGTCCTCGAGAAACAAAGCCACTCTTTCTTTCTTTCTCTTTCACTCTTTCTCTTGATAGACCCTCGACAGATTATTACGAGGGACAATGTTAATGTCACAAAGACTTCAGGTTTCTCACGTACAATGTAAACCCACGTTCCTTTTGACGACACGAACACTTTTGTGATCCATCATATTGAGGTGCTATTTTAGAGAGAGAGAGAGAGACGTGTTAGGATTTTTTTTTTTTTTTTGATTTATGAAACATCGATACCTACGAGAGAAAATATATCATTGCTTTGATAATGTTTGATTTTGTTGTGTGCGAAAGATTGCACGGAAATTAAAATATAAAGATATATAGAGATTGACGTAGAAGGAATTTTGAGTTCGATATTTTAAAATAGTTATAAATCTTGAGATTATTCCACGAGATGTTATTAACAATTGGAACAATTTAATGGTGGCGTTTGTATTTAAACGCTTGAAGGTGCCAAGAAGCGTTCACCGATCTCTCTTGGCAATAAATCAATGTCATAAATTTCTACAATAGATGTCACCCCTAAGTTCTTCTTTCTCAATAACGCGGAGAAGTTGTGACATATTCCAAAGATCATAATGTCCTATTTAGACGGATGTCAAAACGTGACTAAAAGCGCCATTCCATTGTCTTATAGATGGAGGATTTATGAGGGAACTAATCTGATTTACAGTGGCTTTATTAGCCACGATCATAAAATTTACTTTATATACACGCGATTGGCGGAAAAAAATTCGAGGCGATGAAATAAAAATCCATCTCACGAATCCGTCTTATCAATACCAACTTTCCAACAATTCAAATTTCAACTTTGCGATCCATTGCAACCATTTGTACTTTTCGATCTCCTTGAAATCTTTATGATTCCATTATAAGATTCTTCAAACGATATCACGGCATATCTCACATTTATCCTCCCCTTCGAAATTCCATAAAAATTTCCATAATTGTCCCCGTTACTCGAGACACTGAAAACAGAAATGTTCAAATCGCACAATATGATGAAATATTTCTCTCCAAGAAACCGTTACACAACGATATCCCCCAAATAATTACTCGTCATTGCAGCCTCTCCAAATTATACCATCGAAACGATCGCGCTTCGAAAACAGCGAATCTTCCTAAGCAATTTCATCTCGCGAGCCTTCGCAATTAGAAAGCGAAGAGAGGTGGCCGTTTCGTTGACACGGCTTATGTCTCGATCGATCATGTACCGTTCCCTTTCGCGAGAAAGGAATCGAGGAATGGATCCTCGTCGAATTGCATCGCTTCGAAATGCTCCGGTTTTCTATCGCGCCCGATGGACCTCGCCGCAAGGACGACCGCAAGGAAATTCCTCGAATGACAGTCCTGCCACCCTCGGAATTCCACGATTCCTTCTCGTTCCTCCGCCAAGAGTAATATAACGGGTAGGGCGAAATCGGGACACTGGGTCTCGAGGTGACTTCGATTCGTTGCGCGTCTCGACGAAGAGATCGAAATTGGGCTGTCTTGCAGTTTCATTCGGCGAATCGCGGCCAAGGTCGTTCGTGATCGGTATTTCTACTACGATTTTTCGAGCAATGGAGCGAACTCGACTCGATATTCTTCTGAAATATCGTTTGTCGAAGTTTATTAATAAGCTCTCTATTAGATAGAGAGCCGTGTGTTCTTCGTCTGTTTCATGTAATTGTCAAGTTTTGTTGTATCGTGTTCGAAGATGATTATATATATATGTATTAAAAAAAGTGACTGACAAATTAAAGAAATATTCTATTCTACGATTTAATTCTTACATTCTTCGATAAACGTCCAAACAATTATCGAATCCTCATCGAAGTTAATTCAATCTTATCGGTTAGATAAATTACTCGAGTGAATTTTGTCGAGAAATATCAACAAATCCAAGAGATTGCACGCACACCAATCATAGTACACGAACGAGAAACCTAAAAGAAACGAGACTCGAGATTTCCTTTTACCAATTTTCCTAACAGCGAAGAGAGATAGAGAGATATAGAGATAGAAAGAGAGAGGATCTTATTTCCCTCGAAACACCGAAATATTCCCGCAATCCCAGCGAAACACAACACGAATGCAAAGCGTTTCCCGATGGAACGTCTTCCCGCGGATATCTGGAACTTTCCAAGGGGGCAAGCGGCCGTCTGTCGAGTAAATTGCGTGAAAGGATTAGTTTGCTAACCGCCACCGAGCATCGAGATAGTTTCGAGAGGAGGCGCTGCGGCGGAGAAGCCGTCGCGAGAATTTCTCCTCCGTTTCCCTTCGATAATCGCGCGATTAAACGCGAAATATCATCTTCCTTTTCCTTCTTTTCCCCAACAAAACCATGAAGCTGACCCGAATCAGCGAATATCTCCATTTCCCCTCGGGAAAAGTGAGAGAAGAACGTGTCCCGGGAAATGGCATCGCCATTTCTCGTCTCCGTTTCGTGAAATCGATAGTTGTATCCTCGATAAGAGGCTACTGTAAAGTAGCTTTAAAAAAAAAAAAAAAGAATGTAAAAGTTTCTTTCCCTCGATAAAAATTTCTCCTCGAATCTGCTTTTCACCGATTTTCGTATCGACCTTAGGGACGAGAGATCGATGCAAATAAAGGGAATTTCATCGATGTTCTATTACAGGACGGAGCGTAGATCGATTGCTAACAATGTACATTTCGTTGGTCGAAAAATAAAATCAAGAGAACGCAATGATTTCTTCTCTCGATTCAAAATTTGCATAATCGTCAAAGTGATCTTGCGCGCGAACGAATTAAACGAATTGTAAGATCGTGGTCGTTGAAATTATAAGCGGACACAGGGTTTCGCAATGATTCGCAATATCAGGCAGGAAACGTGCACTCGAATGTTTTTACCAGGCATCACTCGACCGTAGGGGCAACGAACGCCGAGTAGTTTCTATTAGAACGTATATACACCTTCTCCCGATCCCGAGATACCCGTTTCGCGAGGTCGTGCCTGAATAATTAAAGAATGAAATGTGAACCTGCTCGCACCCTCCTCCTTTTCTTCTTCTTCTTCTTCTTCTTCTTCTCCTCCTCTCGTAACGGTTAAGAAGACGTAGCTTATATCATCGTTCGATATAATTGATCCTCACTTCGAAGATCAAAGCGATTTGCGATACGGCCGATCAGGGTATTGAAAAAATTCTAATTATAATATACCCCTTGTCCGTTCGATTAAGTAAACTCGGCGCGCTTTGTTCGCTAGATTTTTGGGGAATCTACGATAGACAGAGGCGTCACAAGAATCGATTTGGATGAAATTTTATGGAGAGGTATCGAGAAAGGTATTTCATTGTTTCGAAATTGCGATTGGAAGATAAAAGAGATCGAGGAAGAAAAAAAAAAGGAGAATGATCATCGAAAATGAGGGCGAACCGCAAGAGAGGAAGAGAGATGGAGGAAAGAGCGAATCACAACAGAGCGTAACGACGTAATTTGCGTATAACAGTAATCGCGAAATTTCTCTGGCTGGTGCAACTCGATTGCGACAGAGTGACCATAGAGAAGGTTACGAGTGCATAACGATCGAGTGGAATGCGACACAAGAAGCGCGCGCGGCACCGCGCGTTATGTGGCAACCGGTTTGAAATAACTCGCGCAACTCTAGGTCGGTCTAAAATAAAGAAAGCACGAGGTTTCGCTTTGCATGTCAATGAAACGGCGCGGTTGTTCCCGCGGAACGGCAACGAGATAAATTACATCGTTGCAAGAGAACATCAAACGTGATGCAGAGGGTGGACAGGGGGTGAGTTGATAATAAAAGAAAAACCGGGGTATTAAGCGTCCCGTAATCATTCCGTTTCTATCACTTATTACGTGCACCGCCTATTCATCAACTATTCATAATCATGAAACCATGGATTAATTAACAACGTATCGATTATCAAGGAAAATTTTTCGCCATTCTTCGATGGAATTTGGAAACTAAAACTTTGACGAGCACTATACATTTTTACATATCTGGACGAATAATTTTTCTTGCACGCGTAATTTCAATTCCGTACGTTTAAATTTTAAATAAACGTCACCTCGATCGATATCGAACCTCTGCACACGCTTCAAATTGCCCTCGTATCGAATTGTACGTATCAAACTACGCCAATTTCTTTCGTGCGCGATAAAAGTATTCAATTAAAATAAAAACTGGAGAGGAGGAGAAGGTCCAATTATCCTTCTACCACGAATCGATCAAAGTTTTTGCTCGCGGGAGGGAGGGAGGGAAACGGCGTGCAGCCGTCCTGCGAGCAATTTTCAAACACTTTCCAAACGCCGCCTCGAACGCACCACCCTCCTATCGTACAATCGTTACGATAAATGCTCCGTAATTAATAGTTTCGCTTGAAGCGGAGTTGAAAGGAGGAGACCGAAGAGAAGTAAAACGCGATTTCGAGGGTGAATGTAAGTGCGTAAGTAAGAAAGGAGGTATACGATCGATATTCATATCGCTGCAATCTCGTGGATAATTAATAGTCGCGTCAATGTAACTTCGACGTTGCTTAAGTGATGGATGCACGCACTGTTCGTACCGAAAACAACGATTTTCTTGCTCGCAAAAGGATTTTATTTAAACATGTCCAGGGAATACATTTAATGGTATTTTTCGATGATGAATTTTGCACTAGAGGGAAAGTATCAGAATTGAAAATTATCGCAAGAGTTTGATCGAGAAAATATACTACTAATATACCATCTTTCGTTTATTTTTCATTTTACACGGGAAAGATATTTACAATAGTGATATAAACTTGAAACTTTTACGGAAGATGGAGAATTTCAATACTCGAATTTAAATTTCTGATAATTCCCCACTGAACGATCGGGAAAATCGATCACAAGTTGTCGAAGGTGCGCTATGAATCGATTCCAACTCGCCGATAGGCTATTTACGGCAGAGAGATGGATTTTTCTTTTTTTAAATTGCTCGTCGCTCGCTCTTATTTTAGCGCGAAAGAGGAGAGGGAAGAGAAGAAAAGAAAAAAACAAAGTTTCTCGAAAGGAGAGCGAAATACCGCACGCATTATCCGGTAATCGGTGGATGGAAAGCGAGGATCGTTTACGCGCGATTTCACGGTAATGGCCGCGTTCGATGAGCGATAACATTGGATGAATCTGAGAGGATGGCGCTAGCTTTAAGTCATCGGCATCAATAATCGGTTGAACGAGGAGGCCGATAATAAATTTCATGGTTCTTAGAGACGGCGGGGGACGGACGACACGCTCGTGGTTACACGCTCTGTTTTTCATCACGGTGAAACCGGTCGCGGTTTTTCGAGCCGAGAAACGTGGAAACATTCGACGAGCAAATTCTAGAATTATACGTTGCATAAAATATTATATGGAATGATATTGTTCGCGGAGAAGAAGAATCGAATTAATAAAAATCTCTCGCGGAGAGCTGGAATATTTTTCGTCAAAAGGGAGCAACCCCTTTTCTTCCCCTCTTTCTTCCAGCAGAGAAAGAGGTATCCACAGCGTTTCGCAATACAAAGGGCGCAAGGAAACAAAAATGATAGAAAATAAGGAGAAACGAAGGCTAGGGCAATCCTGCCATTTCCGGCAGGGAGCGAGAGCCGAACTGTTATTGAAATAGTTTCGTCGACGGTATTACCCCCGGTATTTCGTGCCGAAACCTGTTTTCCTTCTCTCGTAAAATAAATATTGGCGAATCGGGATCCGTTCTTCTCGCTCCCCGCGAAACTTTTTCAAAAATCGTTCAACATTCGACGCTATCTTCCACTATTCGTCATTCTTTTAATTGTTATTTGGCCGATTTTCCAACTTTTCCCATTTCGTTGAAAAATTGGATTACGGTGACGAGCCTCCTCGGCGGAGATTCGAATCCTCGCGGTACACGCGATATACCGTCTGGAACGGCGGGCAAATTTAAATTTCAAAACAGGGAGGAGGGAGGGGAGGAGATTTTAAAATGGAGATCGAACGTTAATACATAGAAGGTAGGATACGAGCCGATGATTTTCTTTCGATACGAAGATCGATGCAATATCGTAATTACCCGTGGCACGGCATATAGGGATATTCGATTATGCGCGTATATAAACCCCGTGGCTGACAGCTAATGTCAATGATAAACGATTCCGCCCTTGGCCGCCGATATCGACATCGGCTAAAAATATATTTAGAGACGGTGAGGATCGATCTCGCGCGTTTATCGGGCGGGGAGGAGGGGGGAAGGGAGAGAAAAGTATGATGATCCGTTGAAACTTGGTAAAAATAAAGATGCTTCGAGATTGAAAATAAAGGCACGAGGGTGCCTTCTATATTACTTTTAAAAGCGTGGACGGTATAAATAGTTGCGATAGACTTCTCTTCCACTTTCGTACGAACGAAATGTGTAACGGCACGAGGATTATTTTGCCTCGTCGAAAAGCGTATTATTCAAAATACATTTCGTTCAACAGTTGCACAGAAAAAAAAAATTTAGGTGTTATCGTTTGTATTTCCCCGCGTCCATAAAAAGAATAACTTTGCACGCGTGAAAAACGTAATTTACATGGAATGGAATAAGAAAAGAAATAATAGAAGGGGATCGTAGAGGGAAATGGGAGGAAAAAAAAAAAATCCATCCACGCGTCTTCCTTTCCTTCGACTTTCAACTTTTCCATCGGCGATACTTGTACTCCCGTATAACCCACATCTTGGCAAACACTTTGCACGTATTTTTCACGACCCCTTTTCCCCTCTCTACTTCTCCCCCCCGTTCAATATGCGAGCGACACAAGCGCGTAACGCGATCAAACTTTCACGATCGCGCGAGAGAATGGCGTGAATACCGGAGAAGCGAAGGTGAATCCATCCGGCGGGATGAAAGAGCGGAAGTTGTTCCATGCGAAATTCGCCACGCGACCGGAAACAGGCAGCGAGAGCCTTTATAATGGAGCACAATAGAGAAAAAAAATGGAATTCGTCTCAAACTTGTTTAATTGCAAATTAAATTCTCGAGTTACGAAACAGGATTTAGATTAAATAATTGATCAAACAAAGAATAATTAATCTTGTCAAAATTATTTCATAATCGTATAATTCTGCGGATAGAAAAATTCGAGGATAATAATAATAACAACGACAACAAATATTAATTCGAAAATCCTGGCTCGCCTAAGAAAGGAAAAAATCGATTCGTTTCTGTCATGGAAATTCGTAAAAAAGAAAAAAATTAAAAGCGATAAATTCTGAGAATAAGTCTCAATTGTTCGAGTAAATGGAGACGAGAATACAGAATCGGGAAAGATGCGATGACAAAAGATAGAGAATTTTTCTCTTCGATAAATGTGCTACTTTACCACGAACTCAATCTCCGTCGAATAACAAAACAGTTTCTTTGCACAACACTCTAACCCACTTTAACCTACTTCCATGCCCGAAATATCCATCCCGAGATCCTTGCTTCCAGACGCTTCCTTTAAAATTCACCCTCGTGTAACCAACATTACGAGCAAGCATCCAAGCGTGCACCCATCCGGCGGAAGGGGGAAAGAAAATCTTCCGGTCCGGTAGACGATATATACATCGAGACATTTGCTGCTCTTATGCAAGACGTTTGAATCGAATCATCGAAGAAAGAAACTTGTACTAATTTTCTCGGATTCGTCCAATAACGCAATTCCTCAAATCTTCGTTAAGATAATTTGAAAAATATTCTAAATCCAAAGAAAATTTACCCAATATTTGTTCCCTAACTCTTTGATTGCTTAATATAAATAAATACATAAACACATAAATTTTCTACTAACTTTTTCCTACAATTTTTGATTATTCACTTAACGTAAATAAATATACATGTAAATATAAAATAATCCGCGATAAAATCGGGCGGAGAATAAAATCAACACACTTTCGATTCTTTTCTAATCTAATAATAATTAATATAATATATAATAATAATTTCAAGAAGAAAATTGTATGTGCTTATTTTTCACAACGGTTCGTCGGAAGAGAAGGAGGGTAAATTAAAAAGAAAAAAGAAGGAAGAATGAGAAACGTGTCTGGAATGGCGGCGCCGCGACGACTCGTTGTTACGTAACGATTGTCACCCTCCACACGAGGAAGAAAATCATTCCACCCTCGTGTCCGAGTTCGGTCCGCGCGTGTTCGCCACGGAATACGCTATTCGCTCTCGAACGAAGGGTGAAAAACGAAAGGGGGCGAAGAAGAAATCGGGCGGAAGCGTGAGAATGTTTGTCCTTTAAAGGATGCCATGCCGGAAGTTAGCATTTGCGCGACGTGTACACGGATAGTGGAAAATTGGGCCCGCCTCGGACGTAACAGGGATTCCTGTGTAATCCTTTAAAATGTTTTGGGATCGGACCAAGCTTGGACACCAGTCCATTCCGCGATCTTCGGTGGATGGATGATCGTCGGAGAAGAGTTCTGATCGTCGATGCGTTTATTTCGGAATTTTTTTAATTAAAAGCGATACGAATCTTGAATTTTAGATAAGAGAAATGTATCTGGAGATTTTCAAAAACTAGTTGCCGAGTCGTTACGTGTTTAGAAATCGTATTTAGAAGTATGTTGAAATTTAAAAGTCAAATTAATTTTAATGTCGAATTGTAAAACTATATCTGTTAAATAATAAAAAAATAGCAAAGTTTTGGACGAAAGATATTTTAAAAATTATTCGTTTATTAAATATTCGTTCTTAATTTGAATCTTCGTTTCCAGAAATAAGATACGAAGAAGATTCGAGAAAGGGGAAAAGAGTCGAGCAAGATGTATAAGTGGAAAGTTTCGAGAGGGAGGAGTGGGGCATATTGAAAAGTTTTATGATCTATTAAAAGTTTTTCGCGAGTGATAATTACGCGGCATTGATTCAAGCCGATTCGTCTTCCTCGAATTTTTGAAGGTTACACGAAGCCTCCTCTATCTGTTCAATCGATGACCCAAATGCTTTGCGTGTGGGTCGCCGCCAACTCGATGCACAAAAGAATGCTCCTCGTCGACTCTCTTCCCTTATCTGTCTTACACGCCTCTTAATTCGTGGATCTTATTTGTATCAACAATATCATTTGAATTTTATCATCTCGATATCTCGAATCGATACGAGCGTGGAATACGGGAGTGGAAAAACTTTTTCGAGAGGAGATCGACGAATCGAACTCAAGTTCAAGTCAAAGTTGAATTTTCTAAAGATTTTAATCAAAAAAAAAAGACCAATATATTCAAATATATTTTCGATAACATCGGTTTATAACGTCAAAATTAAATATTTTCGGATGCACAGATAACTGACAATGCACGCAAGCATCGTTCGCACATGATCAGTAAGCAAAGATTGAATCGTTTCATTTTTCCAGCGTAATCGCGATTCTCGAGATAACAGTGTAATGGATATTTACATCAGCAATTTCGCAAATGCGATACTTTGTGTAGTATTGTATACATTTCGCGATAACTAGCTTCCCCGTTTTTATTTGATCCTTTATGCGCGTCACGTATTTTTGCATTGGCAAGCTCGATTAACGAGGAGGTTCCGTTTTATGGTTTCTCGATTATCCGACCTTCTATTTATTCCACGTATTAAGAATTTGTATATATATATATACGTACGATGATGATGAAACAATCGTTACGATCGAAACGACAATACTCGGTCGTTTTATATCCATTACTGTATTTGTAAGAGGCTGTAATAAGCATCGAGAGCGATATTCAACGCCGTGAATGTCTGTACGTGCTTGAAGAGGAAGCTGCACGTAATAGTAATTTCATGAATAAATATTATTTTTATGCAATTTTTCCTTTGTGCAAACAATGCACGTTGATCGAATTTTATTTATTTTTTCCGTCACGACGCGACTAATAAACTATCGTTTGAATTTCTAATACATAAATAAATAATAATATAAATTTAATTTTAAACGAATATAGTAATATATAGTTATGTGTAATTAATATAAGATAAATTTAAAGTTAAAGTCTAATTTTTAAAAAGTTTCAAAAAATCAACGAATCGAAATTATCGATGTTTTTATTTATCCTATTTGTTTAATCAATTTCTTTTTTTTTTCTTTCGTTTTATTCGAAAATACACACGATAATAAACTATCGTTTGAATTTCTGATAAATAAATAAATAATAATTTGATTCTAAAGGAATATAGTTACGTATAATCTGATTTGTCTAATTTCTAAAGAAATTATTACATTAAACGATTCGTTCGGTTAAACCAAATATTCGAAACATTGCTCGATGGAGAAGAATTGAAGGAAAAATTTCCAGAAAAGTTCATTATCGACGAAACGAAATAACCGACATTCTCACACGCGAAATATCGCTTTTAATCTCGTCACATTCCAACATGACGCGCAAACGTACACAACCGATTCCAGGTAGCCAAGGCATCGATAAATCGCGCGTGTCTACTTCAACGATTCGTTCGCCCGACGAATTAATTCGCGACACGCGTATCTCTCTCCGCGGCACGTGGTCGCGATCCATGCAATCGGACTAATGGATTTCCATGATCCAAATAGTCATTTGAATGATTTTCGTTAATGGGATCGGCAGAAAATAGGATTCACTCAGCAAAAGGATACTTTTTAAGAGATGTCACGAATTTGTCGTTTGAATTAAAAAAAAGAAGAAGAAAAAGACGAAGAAGAAGAAGAGAAGAGCGAAAAAGAGATATCTTCGACAGATCGGCATTTCTGACAAACGCAACGCGAGATAATCGAGTTGTTTGTTACTTTTGCTTTTCCATCGATGGCGCCGTGTAAAAAAAAAATCCTTTGTATTCATTCTGTTGCGCGATGGACAATCGTTTATCGATAAATCGGGACGAGGTGAGCTCGTGTTATCGCGAAGAAAGGAGACAGAACTTTTTTTCTTTTAAATAAAAATGGTTTAAACTCAATAAATTCGTCCTCGTGATCCATAACTATTTTATCTAATAACAAGACATATTTTCTAAAAACATGCTCATTGAATATTTAACCAATTATTGTCTTGCCTAATAACGCAATATTTTATCGATTAAAATATAAATCTATCTCGAGAGAAAAAGAAGAAGAAGAATTTGAAATAGAAAAGAAGGATCGATCTGTGACGTGTGTGAAGAAAGTAAAGAAGCAAATCAAAATGGACACATACCATCCTTGAAAGGGCCGAATCGCAACAAGCTCATCTCACCAAGCACCGTGGCACGATATCAACGGTATCATCGGCCGTTATCTCGACACCGTTCACCGATATTCACTCGGGCAGGGAAACAGTAGGGTCCACCGATGTCCGGAACGAAGCGTGTCTGTCCACGAACGGTGTCACGCGAAATAGCAAGGCCGACCCTGAACGTCGTCCGGTGAACCGTTCCTCATCGTACGCGATACCGTTCCTCGCCTCGCAACAAGGAAGCACCAGTCTCCTCGATCGATTCACCGTGCGCCCCGTTGAATATTCACGAAACGATCTCGGGAACAATCGAGCCGGATTTGCATCGAGCACCGATTTTATTGCGTATCTCGAGAGGAACGAGGATCTCGTCGTAAACAAGAAATTTTTTTTCTCTCTCAACTTCCTCTTATCCTCGTATTCCAAGCATTCGAGACGAGTATTCTGCTTCAGATCGGAGCAAATTGACCTCGTCGGAGAGAAACTCTTTTCACGATCGTGTAACGATCGTGTCCGCCCTTTGTCTTCTCTCGATCGTCCGCCGATCGTCCACGTGGCCTCTCTCGCGAAATGGAGCGGAACGAAAGTTTCGATCAATCTCTCTAGCGATCAATGTCTCTTGAGAAACTTCACGGAACAGTAGTTAATGATCAACTGAAAGACGTACGGCGTTTAAGAATAATCTAAAGTTTACGATTAATCAACCGATCATCACCCGTGACAACGTTATGCAATCGTCGGATCGACAGTTGTTTTCATCCTCGATGTCGGAGGAAAGTATCGTTTGTTTGTTTGCACTTGCTCGACGATGCACTTGAACCGTGTCGCGTGACAGTGCATAGGCCTCGTTGCGAGGCTTCCATCGATCCACCCAACTAATCCGATGTTATATTCCACTAACGCGAGTTTATGTCGCAAACTGTCCGTAATCACACCTTCGAAACTGCATTTAATACGACTACTCGATCCACGTTCTCCGTTTAATCGCTCCACCATTCGACTTCACCGAATTCCCCTTATTTCGTCAATCTTTCGTGTTCTTCACCAACTCTCTCTCGGTTACACCTCGAGTAAAAACAATCCAAACTGATAGGATAAAAAGGGGAGTAGTGGATGATCCATGGATCGAGCGGCTTCCCTTTAACCCGTGGAAAAATCGTGGAGAAACCGCGCACGGCCCGTCTTCGTCAACGGTATCCGATATACTGGAGAGCTGTTTACATCGTTGAAGAACGTGGCCACCGCACCTTGCCGGCTTCCGTCACCTCAATTATACCGACACCACGCCGATCCACCCGTGAACTATCCCCTACGCGGGAAGGAAAGGTAGGCAGAGGAGAAGCTTTGTGACCAACCGAGCGGCGGTTGATTGGCAGCGAGCGAGCCGGCCATGGTGTGTCGTGGTAGTACGTGGCCGAGAATAGACTGGTGGAATCGATGGCACAAGCTATAGGGATCGAACCGACGCAAATAGGCCGTGGGACCCCAGACGGAGCCGCGGGGAGGAAGAAGGTCATGGGATCTCGATCGTGGCGATCGATCCGATCGCCAGACATCCGTCGCGTGTCCGTCCAATTTTATTTCGAGGATTGACGAGTTGATTTCTGGAGTCGAAGCCGAGGATATCTCGAGTTCCTTTTCATTAATTGTATATTTTGCGCTTGATGATTTTTCAGATGGAATTTTTATTTTCAGGGACAATTGGAATGTTATTTTTGCAATGTTATTATGGAGTTGTCACAAGATCGATACATAGAGGACAGATGAAGGAATTTTTCAAATAATTAATCCCTTTGACGAAATTTTTGGAGTTCCTTTTGATTAATTATATTTTTGATTAATATATTTTGCGCTTGATGATTTTTCAGATGGAATTTTTGTTTTCAGGGACGATTGGAACATTTCGTAAAATGGGAGAATTTTTCTTTGAGTTTGGAATTGTTATGGAGTTGTCACAAGATCGATATATAGAGGACAGATGAAGGAATTTTTCAAATAATTAATCCCTTTGACGAAATTTTTGGAGTTCCTTTTGATTAATTATATATTTCGCGCTTGATGATTTTTCAGATGGAATTTTTGTTTTCAGGGACGATTGGAACATTTCGTAAAATGGGAGAATTTTTCTTTGGAATTGTTATGGAGTTGCCACAAGATCGATATATAGAAGACAGATGAAGGAATTTTTCAAATAATTAATCCCTTTGACGAAATTTTTGGAGTTCCTTTTGATTAATTATATATTTCGCGCTTGATGATTTTTCAGATGGAATTTTTGTTTTCAGGGACGATTGCAACGTTATTTTTGGAATTGTTATGGAGTTGTCACAAGATCGATACATGGAGGACAGACGAAGGAATTTTTCAAATAATTAATCCCTTTGACGAAATTTTTGGAATTTTCATTCGGAGAATTTTTTTATGTTTGGAATTGTTATGGAACTGTAATAAGATCGACGTATAGAGGACGAAGATACGCTTTCCGAGCGAATTTTTCAAGTAATCAATCCCTTTGACGAAATTTTTGAAATTCTCGTCAATCCGTGGCACGCACAACTGGAACGAACGGTTGCACGTCAGTTTTTATGATAATTACTTATCACCGATACAGGCTACCTTGAGACTAACAATCCTTTCACCGAGATTATGCATTTGCCTACGCTACGAAATCGCCTTATTCATCGATATTCTTCTCGTCGATGTCCAAGTCAGTCGACGTCACGTGACCCGGCTCCGCGTGGACCGATATCGAATCAAGTTCGATGCATACCACGGCGCAAAGAATTGCACGCCGTGCTCGGCATATCGAATCGATGGAACGTGTTTAATAATAACTCTGGCTGCGATAAGGTGGAAAAAAGAAAATAGCAGCCTGTTGCGAGAACTTTTTTTTTTTTTTTTTTTTTAAATGAATCACTCATCGATCGACAACGAGGAACGAAATTACAACGGTGAAGGTCGAAATTATCCAGGGTTTAAACTAATTCACCGTAAAATTATTCGATTGTTTGCTTCCAGCAACGCGATTACCGTGTACGCGCGTCGATGACATAAATTTCACCGTCATGCGACAGACGTGATTCCTCCGTAATTGTCATTCCGTGTCACAAAAACCGGTTTCGTGGGTTCGAATACGGCTTTTTTTTTTTTTTTCCTTTTCGAAATTCAAATTCAAAATGTATATGGAAATTCCACGCGTGTTCATAGTTACTTTACTCTATTTTACTTTACTTTACTTTCATGGAAACGGAATACGATAATAATTGCACATCTCGGCGGTTATTAATTGCTTAACAGCAAGCGGGCAGCAAGTACGCAGCACTTTCGAAATTAATTCATAATTCTGATCGCGTCGAGCTTTTCCTTTCATACCAATCGTGTCGCATAGCTGAACACGTTTGTAATTCATAATTGCTAATATATTCTAACGAGTTCGCCCATTCATAATTCTACCGATATTAGAAAGGAATCTACGCTTGAATAAGTGACTCGAACACTGCGAACGATATTTCTTAATAATAATCACAGATGATTTCGAATTTATTTACATTATCGAAAAGTATATAAAGTTAAAATCGAGTTTAAGATTTAGGAGAATCAAGAATAAGGGAAAATATTTACGAAAATGTTAAAAATAGAACGTCCTTAGAAACTGTCCTTAGAAATAAGCTGTGAATAGGAGAAGGAGCGTTTTCAATTAGAGCATCGTGATCTGTTTTGCACTCGCTCACAAAGTCCAAATACACCGGCATTGCCTTCCAATAACCTCATTTTACCAAGTTCGATATATCTCGTCCTTGGAAACGACAACGAGAGAACGGTAAATAGAATTCTCTTTGAAAGTTCGGAATGTTCTTAAATAATAATTTAAACAAGGAAGTTAAATAAAAATTAAACGGAGAAATAATACGATTATTCTTATTGATTGATAAATTTCATTTATCGTTAGTCGATGAAATGGAAAAGATATTGCGTACAACGGAAGAAGAGAAAAGTGAGGAACAAGATACACTTAGATACGCGTCACCTTGAAGGTAACAACGTTTCAACTATTTCCTTGTTTCCATATTTGCATTCGGCTTCCAAAGGTATGCAAAATCGAGGGAAACAACCAGAAAATTTACTTGGCAAATATCTCGTAATAGATTAAAATATTTCGTCCAACTTCTAACCTTAGACCTTCTAAGATCGCTATGTTAATCTACGACAAATTCGAATTTACATGTACTATACTTCACTCGAATTCATTAAACACAACAGAAATTAAAAACTCATCATACTCATTAAATAAAAGTTCTACTTTGAATCTTATAATATAGAATCTTCTACGATCTACAAACAGTTGCAATTACAGATAACGATTCTCCTATATTTGTACTTCGTATAATTCCTTCACTGGATTCGCAATTCGCATTCTATTAAACCGGTGAAGAAGTTAAAGAGACCGGTGAACCGTCAAACGATGTTTGAAAGTGTATACACACACATACACAGCAACAACTTCCGCGCCACTCCTAAATCAATTGACTGCATCGAAGAATACATCTTTCGAATAACTTCCTTCAACTCGAATCATCCTTCAAGACACCGCAACTCTCAACGATTCATTTCTTTATTATTATATACGCCAAAGCGGGGCAATCGCGGTCCAAATCCCAAGCGATTCCAAAGGGATCTCGATCAATAAAAATCCGCGACATCGAAAGAGTATTGGCCGGGCAAAGCATTCGGGGACTCGTTCGAATCCCAAAAGTGGCCGTGAAAGTCGAAAAGCAGCCCGTTGAGCGAAACGTGATCGGACTGTACACGTACGAGGCGAGGAAAGAGGATCCTTTTTCGTTGCAGGTAAAAGAAAAGGGAAATTGTTGTACGAGGAATTACCTGGCACGAGACGACAATGGGCCAGTGGCTAAGGGATCGATGGCTGGCCGACACGCGACTAGATTTATCATGGGACGCAACCCCTTTCGTATCTTTTTTTTTTCCTTCTCCTGGTAGCAGAGGAGAGCTCGAGAGCTAAGTATGGATGCTCTAAGAATACGTAGACCTTTGTGCAAATACGCGTAAGTGTATCGATCTCTTCGAGAGATTCACGTGTTGCAGTTGTTGGTGTTAATTTTCAGATTGGAGAAATAACGCAATCTTTTTTTTTAGAAATTAAATAAATACTTAGAGAAAATTTAGATAATTCCTAATCTCGTTTAATAATTCTTAAATTTCCTTCGAGATCATGGTCGATTATTCTTCCGTTCGCGATTAACGAACAGGAAACGGATAAAACGAATCTTGTAGAGCAAAATTTTTAACAAAAACTCGAAGGGCATCGTCGCACGCGCCATTTCCCTCACATTTCTCGTCTACAGTTGGAAGACGATCGTCGAACAGGGGCGAGGTTAAACACGAGGGAGGCGATCTGGTTGAATTTGCGTTGAGCGAGGCACGAATGTGTGCCAAGGGCAATAATCTTTGCAACGTATCGGCCAACTATCCTGGACAATGGCCGCTCTCACGACGATTACGGTGGCCAAGCTTACGAGCCATCATTGGATCAAATAACAAGCGTGTTCAGCACGACAGCAACCGGGCCCATCGCGCAATTTCTGATGGCGACGTGGATCAACTGAAACTAAACAGGCTACGTAATTCGGGATAATTACTGCATATAACACCGGGGCGATGTTATATCCGCGGATGGCCAATGGATTTTGTTGTTTCCGCGCCACGATTATTACGGCAATTCGGTTAATTGGATCGTCGCCCGCTTCCGCCGCTTTTTCAGGGATTGAATGGAACGGGCGAGTTATATCCTTCTTTTGCGGCAAATTACAGCGTCGCGTTGCAATGTGATAAAATATTTTGAAGATTTTTATCGTATCAATGGGATTTTTACAACTTTGTTGTTTGCTTTTCCCCGTAGGTGAAAAGTTTTGTTTTGAAGCATAAAATTTTTTCCACGTTTCTATTTTTTCCCCCTGCTTTCGCTTTTTATTTCTTTTCTTTTTCAATTCTTTTTTTCTTTCTTTCTTTCTTTCTATATCGCGCTTTTTTAACTTCGGAGTGGCTTCCTGCAATCGTATTTTTCATAACTCTTTACAATTAGAGTTGGTAAAAAGTTGTTCTTTTATTTATTTCTTTTTTCCTCTCTTCCTCTTTCTCTCTTTTGATACTTGTTTTTCATCGTAGAATCTTCCAATGTCGTTACGACATAAGTACGACTTGTCACACATTTTGAAAAATGGATTTGCATGTATGAAGATGATTAGATAAGAACATTTTAATTAAGATAAGTGTGTTTTAATTAAATTCCATCAACGTTATCTTCTACGAATCTAAATACTTGTTGACAATTTTATAAAATATTCCACATAATATTCCATCAAATTATTCACATAATTACTTTTAATTGCGCGTTAACTCAACATCTTTTCAAAAAAAAAGAAAAGTCCATTTATTCCATTTAAAAAATAAAAAAAAGAAAGAAAGAAGAAAAAAGTTTAAAAAAAATGCCCAAACGTTTCAAAATACGAAATCCAATTTTTCGTCAACAGAGGAAAATCATTTAAAAAAAATGCCATCACTTTGAAGTTCGTACTTTCAATTTTTAAAATTTTTCTCCAACCTTTGAAAAAAAAAAAGTTAAAAGTCCAGCTTTCTATAATACATCAGATAAAACGTGAAGTCAATTTTTCCGAAGAGATATCAACTTTGAGGTTTGTAAAATACCTCGACTTCGATTTTTCCACGTAGGGAAAAACGAGAGAGCCTACCTCGACGAAGGAACAAAGCCCGCGTAGTCGTCGTCGCCAGCGGAAGCGCGCCACCACCAGATCTTAACTATTCAATGAACGTTCGTGTCCATTCACTATGCCGCACGTGACACCGTGTGTTTTCCGTTTCTGTGTACGAAGAGACAATACAGAAGCGCGAAAAAGCACGGAGAAACCAGTCAGGTGGACAGGTTTTCCAAGCGAGAACAAAGACTTAAAGGTTGGTCGTCGACCATTCCTTCGGTTCCTCGTAGGCGTTGCCAACCTAAATAACGATAATCGATTAGAGAATCATCTCCTCGCCTCGCCTTCTGATTAGAACGCTTGTTTGGACGCTATTTCTGTTTTTTTTAATGGAATTATACGACGAATAAGATATTCGTTTAACGGATGATAAGATACTGATTCCTCCACAGACAAATTTTATCGCTGTTTTGGAGATTCTGACAATTTTTGGTGAAAAAAGTCACAGAAATTAGATTAGATTAAATTCTTCGTTTTCGAAATTCTTATCAATAAATTTTGACGGATACCAACGCACTCGTATGCCGAGAATATATATATATAAATAAACTAAATCCGATGAAAGCGTTGCAAAGTTAGAAAACGGCGAAAGCAAGAAATCCGCTGTCGCACTCTCTATGCGACTACGCGATACATCATCGATGATGCTAACTCTCCAATTAGCTCGAGTTCAATCGGATAGTCCGAACTTTCCCACTGATCCTATTGTTCGTTGTACCGCGAAATTGCATTAGTAGTTTAAAGTAGCGGCGGTATCATAAAGCCATAAGACCTTGGCAACAATCGTAATCGGATAGGGGGGTTCTTAACAACCAACCATGGCGATAGCCTTTATGAAACAAGTATCTCGCAAGTTTCCACTGAGGGAGAAGGGTTATTGGTAGCAAAGGCGTTGCCGCGACACCGTTTAACGGACGAAGTTTCCTTCACCGGACGATATTATTTGCCAGAAATCGATATCGTTCGAATCGAAAGATATTCGCGCGATATTCAATAAATTATGATTCGAAATTATGTATCGAGATGATGATGTTACAAGGAAGAAGATATTTATGCGAATATAAAGGAATAATTGTTCGGTTTTTTATTGCTATTAATTGCAATTCTCTTCCTAACGTTTTCCACAGTTTAGATCCCATTCTCGGATACGTGTATTTTTCTTCTTATCTCGGGAGTTTGGATCTGCAAATACAAGCGTTACTCCATAAATATGCCATAATGTGGATTCGTTAATTCCGTATACGAGGCCGCTACAACTGGTAGATAATTACCGAAACTAATTACGCATTCCCGTTATCGTGCAGCCACATCGAAAAGGAGGGGGAGGAGTTTAGTTATCGGTAGGACGAGCGTAGACGATAATAGAGTGCGTGCGCCTAAGTAGGAAATTACATTAATTCGGTAAGGATAATGATAATGAAAGTGGCATTAAACGATGGTAAACAGCTAGCCATGCCGAGATAAGGCATTTAACGTCGACTAATTTAAGCCAAGATACGATGATACCTCGGATGATTATGCTAACTCGCGAATAATTTATAATCGTCAGAATTGACAACGATGATCGGGACGATAATGTGTGTAATAAACACGCCGATTCACGTGTGTCAACTTATAGATTCTTCGTAATTTCTGTATTTTCTGTTTCTCGCGAAAATTATAGAACGGGGATTTCCATGTATTCCTTCGGGGCGATGCGTTCAGAACCGTATTTCTTCCTTCTTGGAAATAATAAGATACGATAATAAGGTAATATTTCAACGCGACGATACTCTCTCAAAGATTAAAGAAATATATGATGAATCGAAAGAGCGATGGGAGTCGAGTATCGAAGGAACGATTTTTGTTTTTTAAAGATCGAATTTTCAAAGTTGATAATTTTGAACAAAGAAATTTTTCCCGGGGATACGATGTTCCGTTTCAACAATATCCCGTAAAAAGAATAAACATACGAGATATTGTTTAACGTATTAACGGACTAAAACTAAATTGTTTTCATGCGAAACGAACGATTTACACGCGACCTATCCAAGATTGCGGTTCTCATTAGCAAGATTCATCCTCGATGCGTTTTGCGAACGCGATTAACAGGTTATTTGTTGCAGCACAAACAGATCAGTGTGTCATGGTGCGTACCGCTTTTGTATATAAGAGAGGATCAAGGTATCAGGGATCAGCAGACAAAAACTGGACTTCGGTTACGTCCGAGCTCCCCCATTCGTTCGAAAGCGAAAACATGGCGAGAATTGTGTCCGTCCTTTGCATCGTCTGCTTAGTTTTGACTATCGTCCTAGCGAAACCGGTTCCTCAGCAAAACAGTAAGTTTTTAACCGATCGATAAAAACTTTAAAATCCTTTGGACATTGAAATATATCGTTGAAGGATATATTTGAAAATGAACCTAAGAGACGCGATGATATGAATAAATATGCAATAAATATTAATTTCTAAAAGTCTTTGTGAAGAATTAAACTGACTCGTGGAAATAAAGAATAAAGGATTAATAATTCGGATTCGATGTGCAGATAATGGCGAAGTGCTTGCACCAAAAAATACTCTGTACTATCCATACGCGTTTTGGTTCGTCAGACCATACTACGACCAAGATGATATCGACGTTGGTAGTTTCCAGTTAGAACGAAGGCCATCTACCATATCGTACGCCAACGTTGGGTAAGGAAATTTATCGTCGATTAATAATTATGTTGAGCGTTTAGATTAAAACACGAAAAGTGCACGAAATTAAATTTTACAAGGTTAATTGACTAACCGGTTAATTATAATTAATAATAATCTATTAATAATCGAGTTTCTTCGGCCAAAGTGCACGATATATTAGGCACGAAAATAAAATTATACGCGTATATTTAATTCTCGGAATTGTATATATATAATAATTTTCAATTAAAATTTTCCTTGTTATAGGGCCGGTTGGGGTCGTTAAATTCGACGCTTCTTCGATTTATAACCACCGGTTTCGATGACACATAAATCAGCATCATAAATTTATATTTAATAGCGTTAAGTTAATTAGTTATAATTGATAACTTATCAGATTGTCGACGAGAACGATGGAACTGACACCGTAAATTAATAATTAAGTTAGTAAACAGGTACAAAATAGTTTTATATATATTTTCATATTGTTACAGTCGATAGATTTAATCAACGTCAATTAAACAATTAAACAAACGAACTTCAGTCGAAGAACCGTCGTAAATCACGCATGTTAAAAGAAAAACTTACAAGACAATTAAAAAGTTAATGTATCAACAAATTATTATTGAACATTTAAACAGATCTCGATCCCTTCGATACAAAGCTTGTCAATTTGATGAATCGATCGAAGAAATTAACGTAAGAATTTATATCTATAGCAATTGAAGATGAAAATATCCATAGATTTATTCGATGACAAAGAGAAAATCCAATTTTAATCCTACCGATGTTAATTGTCATCGATTCTACGCGTAAATTTTATTTTAGAAACATATTATTCGTTTCGCATTGACGAACAATGATGTTAAACTGAAACAATTATTGTATTTGTAATTTATCAAAGCGATTTGACAACTTTAATTTATTATTAAACAAATTATTATATATATATATTTAAGAACCATGTGTATATTATTTTGTAAGCTTATATATTTTTGTATAAATAAATTAACCACGGTGTAATAAGTAAGTTGTCTAAATATTCGAATTTCCAGGATCAACCAAATTCCAATTAAAAAAATCCTTATACGAAATCACGACACGAGCCACGGAAGACTGTAAACCACAGAACGCAAAAAAAAAAAAGAAAAGTAGCTTTAGAGGTGTACTTTAGAGTGTTGAGCATCCTTAAAATTCATCTCGAGCAGGAGAGACGATAAAAAGGTTAAGGCCCATCATCGCAGAGTTTACAAGTCGGACTCGAGGGTAGTGGTTGAAATTTAAACTGAATAATTTAAGAATCACTTTGAATCTCGGTACATTGATCTAATGCATAGTTTCAACGAATCGTATATAAAGGAAATGGCGATTAGGTGGATTATGGGAAAATTACTCGGGATTCTTTGGCCAATTCATTGAATCTTTCGTGATTACGAGATCTTTTTCAAGCTCCAAGGGAATCTGAATCGAGGTGGTTCCAAGTATATTGCGACAGGTTTCCGCTGGATCTAAAATCGGAATAGAAAGCCTCTGGGAATTTGTAGAGAAGCTCGATGATTCTGAATGGAAACGATCGCGAAGTGATACTCGATAAGAAGAATTGAAATCTTTTGAATTCGAATGAGAGATAATAACTGTTCGAACGGTAGATTTTTTATTAGTGTGAAAAAAAGAAAATCTTGCTTCGCATTATATTTTTAAATTGCAATATTTGTGAACGAAAGTGAAGTTTAAGAATTTAAAAACGATTCGGACTTGATGATTGTTTTTGATTTATTGGAACATGATATTTGTAAGTTAAACGTATATAATATAATATACGTTCGGATAAACGGATTATAAACTCCATTTAGCGAACAATTCCTATCATTATCGACGATTCTCCAGCAATATTCGCGGATTTGCCCCGAGTAACTTAATTAGTGATCAACGTCGTTTGAGAGAGTGGAATATTGAATTTGTCTTATCACGACGCACGTTCCATTATATCTCCGCAATTTTAATTGGGGAATCATTCTCTCTGTAAGCTTTTGCAAGTTTGTTTTATAATTACAAGCATAATATTATTATATTCACAATTTTCGAGAAATATAATTCTTATAAACTCATATAACAATATTTTCGCGTAGGCATGCAAAAATTTAACGATACCAAGATCAAAAACTCTCCGAAATCGCAATAAATTTCCATATTGCATTCCATTGCAACATCCAACATCTATCGTTCCACTCGATATCAATAACGCCACTTAAATCCATCAAAAAAATTATTCGCCAACTTTCCTCGACACAATATCGATTCATCGCCTAGAATCACACGAATCTCACACCATTCGATCATTCGTCAAAGTGTATATATCAAAGAAAACGTTTCTTCGCTTATTCGCCTCCCTAAAATCATTTTCCTGAATTTCTCTCACAATATCGAATATCCAATTACCCGTTACTCCTCGTTCAGGCAACGATCTCAACAATCCTCTCCCCCTCGAACAAAATCCATCCGAGAAAGCGAGAATATCTCGGGCGACAGTTGCGCGAAACGCTTGTTCGCGGCACAAGAACGGGGGAGACGCATAAACAAGCGGAGAACGGTTGAAGGTTTAATAATGAAACCGAGCACCCCTTTTAATCGGGCGCGCAGTAATTTTCAAGGTGGAAATCTTAACGAGGCTTTTGTCTCGTGTAGGCAGCCAAGATGGGTTAGAAGAAAGGAAGGAAGGAAGGAAGGAAGGAAGGAAGGAGCAGGAAAAGCATGCCGGTTCTCGAGAGCCTCGTAGCTCGACGCCAGGTGAACCATCCCCCTCCCTGCCTTCCCTTGGATCTGTCGAGGTCCCGCAACTCGTCGACTCAACGTAACGCACGCTCAAACGGCCGCTTCTCGTGAATATTTAACAGATTGCTAAGAGGATGAGCTTTCTTCAAGGGGCTCGTCCACGAACGTGGAAACGGGACATCGCGGAAACGAACGCAGTTCTTTTACCTCCTCCTCCTCCTCCTCCTCCTCTCCCCTTCTTTTTTCTTCCAATCCCCCTCTCACGCTGCGAAATTATAACTCTCCACCTTTGCACGAGCTTGCTTTCCTTCTCTCTTTCTCTCTTTCTCGCTCTCTGTCTTTAAAGAGTGTCACACTTTTCACCATGGCGCATTCTCGTTCTCGTTTCGAACAACGCGCGCCATTCGGAAATGCTTGCGTAAATTCTTTCATTTGTGTCGGTTTTTTAGTTTGATAGATGGAAAGTTACACTTTTGCACTTTTATTTAGAAATGTTGATGCGCTTTAAATGGCTTTTTTTTCTAAATAATCTTTCCTCGGAACGAATTGTTTTCTATATAAATTTTTGATAAGAAAGGGGATGATGGAAGTTAAGAATCATCTTTGGGAGGAATTTTTTAATATTCATCTCGATAAATTGTTTGATTATTTTTAGACAGAGAATTGTATATATGGAAAAAATGATACGTCGGGGAAGAAAGAAATTTTAAGCGATAAAATGTTTGATTCGAAAGCTGTTAAAACTGTTCTCCATGAATTATTATTTTATTCGATATTTTATAATTAGATTGCATCCGTGCTTCGTTTCATAACATCGTCGTTTTTCCGATAAATCGGTCAATTAAATATGTACATCGAATCTGTTCGCATCTGTTTATAGCTATAGAAGCAAACGAACTGCCGTTTTCGCGAAAGGAATCGCACCTCCTCGCGTTTCTCGCTTCCAACGATTTTACTGGAACCGTAATTCGCGCGGCAAAGAGAAAAACGGAATGAAAATTAATAATAAAAGACCCGGTTGCGGTAAAGCCATTCTCGCGTCGTTTTAATGGAACCTCATGTTTTATAATGCTTCCACGGTTAACATGGACAATTTCTCAAATTTGCATCTCGAGGATGCATGCTTTTCGCCCCGGTTCCCGCTTCAACCATCACGAAATTCTATATCTTCGTAACTTCGAGTGAAAATCCTTCTTTCACAGAGATTCTCTATTTTCCATTTTCCAAGTGGCTTCATTAAACAATTAAAAATATATATATATATATTACGCTTGGAAGAATGAAGATTCGATTCAATTTTCACTCAGAAATTCCAATTTTTAATTTAGATCCCATTTTTCAATTTTTCAATTCTAATTTTTTTAATTTTTTTCAGAGAAAATCGGATGATTATCTTCGATAATTTTCACATATTTAAATCGTGTATTACCGTAGAATTATATTTATAAAGTTTATTTCACAAGAAAAATAAAACTACGAATCAATAAAAAAATAATCGTGTACATACTTTGACACATCAAAGAAAGGGCTTTAATTTGAATATCGAGAAGCTCTTAACCATTGTTAAATATCATCAACGCGGGTTGATCAAGCAAGGCAAATTTGCTTAAAAATTGAGTTGTTGCTCGATAATAATGAATATTCATCGGCGATAAAGCATATAGATAACTCGTGATCCATTTATGCAAACAATAACGAGCGGAACACGGGATATCTTGTGACTCGAGTGTGACGTGTTAACCAAGAAACGAAGAATTCATTTGTTTTCACATTGTTCTTTCACCACTTTCGAGTATTCATTATTTGCATTTCGATACTTTCCACCTACATAATTTATTTCCATCGTTACGATTCAAGAAGGAGCAAGATTCAAACTTTTTCGATAATTGATCTATGATTTACTTTACAATTAAACCTCAAAAAGAAGGAAGATTTAGATCTGGAGAGTCGTTCAATTATTGATCAGATACAATTTATTTCTATTATTACATTATCATTATCTTCAACTTCATTGTGAGAAGAAAGAAGATTTGAATAATTAGAATAATGGTTCGATAATTGTTATTGATATGGATGATTATAATTTGTCTCTCGTTCAAACGCAAGTTGAAACAAATTGCTTTTAACAAAGAGACAAAAAGTTGACGATAGATGAATAATGATAGTAATGGAGAAGAAAGATAAGCGCGCAACGATGAGGTGGCTGATGCAACACCTCGACGAGAAAGCAAAACGCTTGGATGTGTGTTTTGAATATTCATCGCACGTTTCGTGAACTGATTAAATGCAAATCGGATTAACCTTCCCCCCTCTCGGTTAGCCTGCCGCTCTAGCTTCGAACCTGCTAATTTGAGACCTGCAATCCCATATTGAGGAATCTTTAGATCGAGGAGACTTGAGATTCGTTTCCTTCATTATGATAATTTCGTTTTTTTTGTCATGAATGATAAAAAAATCTATGAACATTATCATTTAACATCAATTGATAATTTTGATTATTTTTTGTAAATTGTTTTAAAAAAAAAGATAATTTGATTTTATTTTAATATTAAAGGAATATAGAATAAAGTAATGTTTTATATATTATAAATAAAATATTTCGAATGGAATTTACTTTAAAATTATTACTGCATGCAAAGAATTCTAAGTGATTTTTTTTTTAAGTGGTACGAGAAAATTAATTTTTCTTTTTGAATTATTTAAATCATTTAAGAATTCTCTTTTTTCAGTGTACTTACTGCTGAGAGAAATTACAACCAACGAGGAATTTTAAACATAGAACATAAATGCATAATATAAAGCTTGAAATATTTATTAAATATGTTAAAAACAGGCTATCTTAATCCATCTTTCTCGAAAGAAATATCACATCCACAATCTTTCAATTTCAATTTTTCCTCCTCATTAATTTACATTCGAGTAAATCGACTTTCGAGTGTCAATCGAGTGTAACACAATCCATCTACGAAACCAACGAACCAACAAACACGAATCATCCCACGATTGCTATACACTTGATAGACTTCGTTTAACAAATCAACTCCTGTCAAAAGGTTAACAGGAATATAAAATTAAAATAAAATCGATTCCTAGACAGGTTTAATAAATTTCTAAAAACACAAGAAATCTGTAAAATCTCCTAACTACTCCAAAAATAAATAAATAAATAAATAACAATTTCCTTTGTCAAAATAAACACAACTGTTTGAAAAACTTTCACCATATATTTGGCAGCAGAAACAAAAGGCAAAAGTCAAAAGGAAAAAAATCGAAATAATTTTCACAAAAGAAATTCCAACCATTTTCGAAAACTCGTTTCATACTCGACATTTATAACGATAATAACAGTAATCGAGGGAAACACCTCTTCTCCTCCACCAGCGGTAACGAACGGCGAAGAAAAAAATGGCGGTCGTTTTGCGGGGGAGCAATTGGTATCGCGGCTAGAAACGTCAAAACCTGTAAATCAACCCGTTTCACGGTCTCCGATCCCGCCTCTAATGAAATTCCCCGGAGGACACGTTTTCCCATAATGTTGAACGCGTGTCACGTGCCGAGGATGCGAGCTAAATTCCTGGTCCGCAACGGAAGGAAAACGAATCCCCTCGCGAAATAACGCGGGTGCCCGTCATGAAAATTAAGTCGTCGACCGATGAGAGTGTTCGCTGTTTCTCTCTTTCTCTTTCTCTCGTTGAGACGAGGACGAACGAGGGTTCAATTGAACGACTTCTGGATACATTGAAAAATCGAGGATCGATCGAATTGGATCCAATTGGCCTTTCGATCAGAACTGGAGATAACCGGTCTGGCATTAATTATTTAATCGGATAATTGGAAAAGGTGATTTCGAAACGATTTCATCATCGTCGGTGTATCAAAGATTCGTACGAGATGTGATTTTTGGGATTTTCGAAAATTGTGATAGGATGGATATAACGAAGTATTCCTTACGTGTTTGGGCTTGATCGGGTGTGATTATTTTTGTGAATTGTGACATTGATTCTGCGTTTGGAATTTTCTGGATCATTTTTTATTTATTCGTATTTTTCTAAGTAATTTTCTATCGAAGTTTTTCAAGTTTGATGAAATTGTGAAAGAAAAAGTGACTTTTAAAATTTTAGATTAATCTTAGAGAAACCAGAGAGGAAAAATTCCTCGAGCTTAGGAAATTTGAACAGAAATGTTATTTTTCTAAAATTTCCAAAAAATTATGTATTTATGTCGAAAAAATCGGCAATTAGATATATTTCTTTTTTCCGCTTGCACACGAATCCTACTGCAACGACTTGGATCTTGATTTTTTTCAGAATTAAATTTTAATACCTTCGAGATAATTTAATTTAATAATACACTACAAAGAATTCAACTTCGTTCCATTATCCATTTTACATTCACAATTTCCAAAACCAATCCTTTTCGAGCTTTCCCTCGACAATCCACTTTCTCCAACACTCTTTTTTTAGAAACCGTTTGATCAGTTTCCCCAGCCAAATGAATGTAACAGAGGAACATAATGAACTCGAGCTTCCATTATCAAAGAAAGAACCAAATCTTCCCCCTTTTCACGCTTCTTTCTTATTCTCCGTCGAAATCGAAGTGGTAAAATAAGAGCAAAAAGAAAATTAGTCACGGAATCGATAAGGGTGGACGGAAGGGAGGGCACGCGAAGATACGACGTACGTGAAAACGCGTGACGAGGCGCGCACAATTAAACTTGGAATCCCGTTTACAGCGCGTTTAACCAGTCAACTCCGAAATTACAACGGGGAATCGGGTGGATTCGCCGCGATGTACATCGGCAATGGAATACCAATACGAATGACGGGCCGTGCCCCATCGTAATTTCTAACCTTGCTTCCTCGCTTTGACAATTTGTCGACCTCTGGACGCCGTTTCACGAAATAGTCAAATTGTCAGTTGAAATGCTTTATTTGGATATATATTGGATTTTAACGAGTTTGAATATCGAATGAATTCATAGATGAATTATGTTTTATCGCTTCGTTACGTCGTATTCAAGGCACACAGTTGATACACTCGTAATGGCCGTTATTTACTGTTAGTATTCGTGAAATTCTTCGAAGAAATATGCAAATTATTTAAGTGCAAATTACTCGAGATATAAATTGAATAAAAATAGGATTGTTCCAATCGTTAAAACATCTTCTGAAATGATTAACGATGATTATTAATTAACAAGCCGTTCTAAACGCATTACGGGTAATTATTCCGTCAACGGAAGCCCAGTAATCGCGTGAAAACGATGATCGACGCGTGTTGGATAAACCGGCAGTGTTCCCGATCGATTTGCCGGGAAGGGAAGGAAATTCGTCTCGCTGGCTGCCAACAACGAAACGACGCGGAAAACAAAATGTAAATTGCTTTCCTTTTCGACCTGGCCGCGTTCGACGCGCGATTTATCGGCCGGATACGCGGAACATCGGTGGATCTGCAACTTTTCTCCATACTATCCACGCGTCTATCCCATTCACGATAAATCAACCTTCTTCCACGGGGCTACACCGCGTCATTCAATGTCGACGAGCAATAAGTAACGTCATACAGGAAGGTTGCCACGCTTCGATAAGGGCTCGCCTGAGAAAGGCAAAGGCGATCTTGATGTATCGTCGTGTGTCGAATATTTTTCACGCGGTGTTGGAAACTCTCTCGAGGCCTGTATTGTATTTCCTCCCTTTCTTTTTCATTTTTTCCTTTAACTTGAATTTTTAAACGGAGTTAATAGAATGTTATTTCAAATTGATATTGTAAATCTAATTGATTGCAAATACACGTTTTGCGACGTAAGTTTAAGGAAAGAATTTTTTATTGATAAAATATTCAATTCTTTTTTTTAGATGGATAGCCTCTGGATTTCTGGATTGTTGTGTCTTCAAAAAGTTTGCAAATCGATATTGGTCGATGAAATAACGTATTTTTGTAAAGATGTATAAAAATCAAGGATTGCCACTACGAGGATCAACGATATAATTTCGTTTAAGTGTTTCCAGGAGAGAAAATATTTTTCGCAGCAAATGACCATCTCTATCGATAAAAATCTAATATTTCCTGATTAATTGAACCCTCGTTAATTAGCAAATTTATCACGCCGTTTAGTGTACATTAAATTTAATTGATCTATTTTCGATATATATTTCATAGCTTGATAGTGCATACGTCATTCGATCTTGTGACTCATTTATCATCGATATTCAGGTCACTAGGAAGGACCAATTAAAAGTACTTATACGTTGCAACGTGAGTGAACAGTAAAAATAGGATCGTTACGCTCGACGGGCATCGACGAGAATAAATTGAATGAAACAGGGAGGGGGAGGAAACTTAACTTTTTTATCTCATCGACTTTCTCCATCTGTCGACCGAATTTTCACATCAAATATTCAAATTTACCAGAAGGGAAATTGAATTTCAAACGGGGGCGCTTCTTCCTCGTTATTTTTAAAATCTTTGCGCCATTTTTCCACGTTTAGTGGTCTGCCTTCTGTACGGAATCCCGAAATTTTAATTAAAAAGCCGAAACGCGGTTCGAGTGTCTTTTCGAATCTGGATAAAAAGTGACGCGTCACGTGGGAACGCCAGATTTCAAAAGAGCGAAATCCTGTGTTCCCCTTCGTCTAGATTTTCCAAACTTGACTGTCGGTTGTGGACAAAGTAGTGAAGCGAAGTAAAAATTTCATTCAAGGATAGCGGCATATTTTTAATTGCGAAAATACAAAAGTATCGAAAAAAAACTTTCGATTATTCTGTTAAACGTCGAACAAATTCTTGATAAATAAGAAAATTTTTGTTGAGTTTGCAAAGTTCGGTAATAATATTATAGCTTTCCGCGACAACAACTATCTCAGTTATCGCAGATCAAACACATATTCTCGCAGACAGAGATTACTCGACGTTTTACACACGTAGCGAAACTTCCATAAACCAATGAAACACGTGTCTCGTGAAACTCCAACAACCGAACACCCTTTCAACTTTTCTAAACATCCCATCCATCCATTCTCACCTAACTCCTCAAAAATTCATTTGCACTGAATCTCGCGAAAAAAAAGTTTGCTGATTAGCCATGAGAAAAACATTGAATATTTCTTTTTCTTTATTTATTTACAACTTCTATGTACACAAATAACGCATTGCACCGAATTTCTTCTATTAAAAATACCAATATATATATATATAACGTTCAAAATTTATTCGATGCATAAACTTATTTTTTATTTGAAAAAATAAAAATTTTGATTCTCGAAACGAAATCACAACACTTTCGAAGAAGAAAAATCAATCAATACCGTTTCTATAACCATCGTCTCGTGTCTCGATCTCTCTGATAAATCGCGTCAGAAGCGAGTTCACTCACGATTACTCGCCTCGTAACTCGATTGCGGGGCGAGTGGAAGGGTGGTGACCAGTCGACGATGAATTTTCATTGCGCAAAACCCGGTGCAATTAAAAGTCCGCGCAAAAATTGATTACGCAGCCACATCCTCTCCCAGCGGGACGTAAGACGAGAGGCAGAGGTTGGAGGAAACAGTGTTGCGGCAACAGCAACGTTCGCCTCTCGCCAGTGACGTAAATTTTTGTTGCGGCGGAAACCTCGATTTTTCCCGGAACCGCGAGACTCGCACGCATCTAGAGCGGAGAGAGTTTTGGCACCGGTTCACTCCCTTGGCGCAACGAAACTCTATATACGACGTTGGAGAACAACCCTCTGCACCACGTGTAGAGTCGTTGGCGATGATCAGTGAAGATGATTACTCGAAAGATATATGTTTTCTTAATTTGGGCACGCTGGGTTATTATATTTGGATTTTCTGTCGAGTACAGTTAATAATGTTAACTATATACGATGTTGGAGAACAACCCTCTGCACCACGTATAGAGATCATTGAAAATTACTCGAAAGCCATGTTTTCTTAATTTGGGCACGCTGGGTTTGGATTTTCTGTCGAGTGCGTTAATATTGTCGATAATGTTAATTATATATACGATGTTGGAGAATAACTTTCTGCACCATGTACAGAGTCGTTGATGATGATTATTGAAGATGATTACTCGAAAGATATATGTTTTCTTAATTTGGGCACGCTGGGTTTGGATTTTCTGTCGAGTGCGTTAATATTGTCGATAATGTTAATTATATATACGATGTTGGAGAATAACTTTCTGCACCATGTACAGAGTCGTTGGCGATCATTGAAGATGATTACTCGAAAGATATATGTTTTCTTAATTTGGGCACGCTAGGTTATTATATTTGGATTTTCTGTCGAGTGTGTTAATGTTAACGTTGGAGAGATGAACGAAATTTTGGTAATTTTTATGTAGAATTTTTATGTATTTTATGTAGATTTTGGATCTTTTATAGTGTCTTATGCATGCCGAACGAAATTCGAGTTTCAATAATTTCTGAAAGATATGTATTTTTTAACTGGAGCAGCGTGGATTGTTAATTGTAGATTTTTGATGTCGAGATTTTTATTCTTTTTGATGATATCAAAGATTTCTTCGAATTCGTAATAAAATTTAAAAATAATAATTTGTATATAATAATAACGTATATAATATAATGCGACGAAATTTAGAAATAATAGAATACGAATATTAATGCGTAATATATTTCACATTATCTGCAATCTATTTGGAAATTTATTTGTATAAACATGTTTCAGTTTCCTGTATTACAACACACTCTACAAACTTTCTCTACAAGCGTGCGAGTAAAAAATGATGAATTTAAAATTACACTTTTATTCCAACTTGCAACGTTCCTCGTATTACGTAAACAGAAAATTTGCGATTCTTTCTAAAATATAAATCGATCGGGTATTCGTTTCGTTGAATGATTCGAGGAATCGGTTGTTTCGATCGGGATTAGAATTAGGCCAGTCGATGACCCATAAACACGAGCGGCATTAATACCGATAAACTCATTAGGATCGGTGTGACTGGATGTCCGGTTCGACTAATGATGGAGATTCAAGGCATGCTTCACGGTTGCGGTTGCACACTTCGGATATCGAGTCGAATCAGCGTGAAGAGCGAGGCACGGATATTAATTGAAACCAGAGGGAAAAAAGCCAAGGATAAGATAAACCAATCTTTAAAAGGAAAGTTCTATAGGGAAAGTTGAATAGTTGCAGAGTTATCGATAAGATTGAATTGTCGTTGGAAGTCGATAACGAAGGCTGAAGAAATATTTAAATAATTTTCTTTTCCTCGAAAAAGAAAGAACGTCTAACTTTTACTTGATACGATCTAATAAATTACAATAAGCTTTCCTTCCTTCTTACGTGTAACGCCCTGGACACTTTCACTTCCTAAGTTATGATATTACGTGCAACGAAGTGTGAGAAATTATAAGTATATATAAAAAATTATAAGTAAATTATAAATACGAAAATGAAATATTTTTTTGACACATTTAAAGAGATTTAGAAGAAAATTTACAACATCGAGATGTATTAAAATATTCATAAGGGATGCTTCGGATGTATCACTTTGGATATTTTTCTGTTTTAAATTAAATTCAACTCTCATTGTGTGATCAAAATCAGAGAAAACGATCCAAAGCATTCCGATGAAATATAGATTTTCGAAACGTTTAAAGGGATTTACAACATCGAGATATATTAAAATATTCATAAGGGATGCTTCAGATATATCAGACTCTGGATATTCTTCTCTTTGTGCTTAAAATTAAATTCAACCTGTACAATCGAAATCAGAGAAAACGATCCAAAGCACTCCGATGAAATATAAATTTCCGAAACGTTTAAAGAAAACACTCACAGAGAGAAAAGATACTTCAGATTCTACTCTCCTCGTTCCAGATTAAAACCCTTACTGTGCACCTCCCTAAACGAAAATCAGAGAAAAACCAGGCAACGATCCAAAGCACCCCGACGAAACAACATCCACGTGCTTCTCGATTGAAACTCACCCTGGGAATAAATCGGGAACTCGCCGTCGCTGTGGCTGTGGGTGAGCATCCCCGTGGAGTAGAACTGCCACAGGGCCCTCCTCCGGCTCTCCTCGGACGTGCCAGCGAGGACCTCGTCGTCGTCGGCGTGGTCCAGGAGGCTCAACACCTCGGACAGCGACAGGTTGACGTTTATTTCGTCAGCACGGCGTGCGGCACGACGAGGGAAACCGTATCGTTCGTAGGCGCGGCACCCGATCTCGTCCCCGGCCTCCACTTTTCCCGCGATCACGCTCGCCTCACCGATGCTACCCCGGCATCGCGTGAAACTCGCGTGTCCACCGAGCACTGGTATCCGATTCACCTCGAACGAATGCCGAACGCACCACCGGATACAACTTTCGCCGAGCCGATCATCCACTTTCCCTCTCCGCACACCGCCGATCTCTTCTCTTCCTCCCTTCTTTCCTTTCCACCTTTCTATCCTCGTCAACTGGAGAGAGTGGAAGAGAAGATCGATCAAGGAACGTGGGAGGAGGGGATTCTCTCCACTTCCTCAGGTTGGGAACAGGGGTCGAGACATCGATTTTTCCACGATCTCACGTCGATGGTGCTGAGTTGATTCTTTTTTTTTGCTTTTTCCAGGAAAAAGGCACGCTCGCGTACGCTATATATTCTGGTTGGTGAAAGAGTTTGGCGATTCTTAGGTAATTAATTTCGAGTGTTTAATTATCTAAGTAATAATTAAATAAATAAAAAATGGGGGAAGTAAAATTTTAGTGATAATTAAATAATCGGGAGAAACGAGATCTGACCCGAAATACGGGAAAATGTTTCGCAAAGGGAAACGGATCTCGATATCGTTTCCAGTTCGTTTGGTGAACGCGAGAGCGTAGATGAAACATTAATAAAACGTTTATACGTGGAATGCCGGTATCTGCAATCTCTGTAATTCGATAAGCAGTTACTTTATGTAAGCCGTTTTAATCGGTCGTGAAACAAGGTATACGCGTATACGCGATTCCACCGTTAAAAAATTGCCAGGGAAGCAATTTCGTGTACACACGGACGAATTTTGTTGGCACGAGCACGAGCAAAGTTTCCGCCGAAAAGTTTGCCAATGCTCGGACAATCCGTAACCTCCTAGGTTATAGTTTCTCTCCATTACGTTCCAAGATTGAAATTAATCTCGCGAAAACGAATTAATCTTTTTGCAGGTTATTGAAATTATCATTTTTATTCATCTCGTTACGAGAGATATCTTTCGATAAAATTATTACATTTGACGCAACTGTAACTGTTTTTCACGTATCGTGGTCTAAAAAGAAGCAAGGAGTAATTATCTCCCTAATTATCTTCCTTGCTTGTTGGGAAGAAAAAAACGGGAGAAATGTCGGGCGTAGAAAAATTGAAGCGTCAAAATTTGCTTAACCTCGATACATTGTTGAAAATACAGGAAAAGTTTTGTAATTGAATAATCGGGAACACGCGAGAAACTAAATATAATATCGGTACTTTTGCGATATCGTTTCATTCGAATTATCCGAGGTATGATAATTATGTTTCGGATCGTAACTGATTATCCCCGTTAGAAGACGTTGGAAAATAAATTAGATATTAATCTTCGGTATTAACCTCGTCTTTTTGAATTTACTTGAAGCGAATTCACTTTATGAAATTGAAATAATATTACCGAAGAATATTTTTATCGAGACCTCGTTAAAAACCACCTCGTTAATAATTTAATCAATTTTCTATTATAATGCGCTGTAACCTGGTTTATGTATATATATATATATACTTTATTACTATTTTATTCTATTATATTAGAATAAATCTCGATCTTTCCCCGTCGATCTAACACAAAAACAAAAAGGTCACAGTTTGAATTCAACCGATCTACTCCAATCCATTTTTATCAAACCAAATAACACTATATCCTTCCCTCTCTCCACGGCTTAAAATATTTTATTAAAATTCACGAAACCCCGCCGTTCTCGCTTCGAACCCCAATTCCCGACAAAGAGAACAAGATCCCCTAAAAATAAAGTGAAAACTGGCGAGCAGTTTCGGCTGATCGTCGCAAACAATCGCGGCTCGGCCATATGAAAAACACAAAGGGGAGAGGTGGGCGTGGAACGAAAGAGGGTGGCTGGATATTTCCCCCGTCGTGTGCAACCATAGCGAAACCATCAAACATCCTCATCATCGAAACGTTGGAAACGACGTGTCTGTCGGAAAGGCGGAACGAAAGGCGAGAATAGAACGAAACGACAACGAGAAGGGAGAGGAGAGGGGGAAAAAAAGAGAGGAAACGAAAAGAGACCAAGCGTCTCGATGCGTCGCGACGCTTGGTTCCGCGCACGTAAATTTATACCACGGCTATTAATACGTCGGACCTCGCGGGTTGATCGATCGCTCGAGGGAAAAAAAAGACTGGAGCGGAGATTGAAGAGAACTGCGACTTTAAACGGTCAGGAGCATCCCCTTCGGATCAGCGGTCTTCTTAACATTAGCGGACTGTGAAATTACGTTTTTCTTTTTTATATATATATATCTTTATGAAAAATTTATTTATTTCCGAGGAAAAGATTGAAAAAATAGATCGTGTCCACTTATTAATCGATTTTGTGCAATGTCGATATTGTAATATCTTTTATTACCAAGAGATTGTATCTTTGTCTTGTTAATTCTTTAAAATTATATCTATAATGAGACGAAATAAATATCAAGTTATTTAAAAATAATTCAAATTCGATGGATCCCATTATCCATTCTTTATTCTCAATATTTATCGATCAAAATAATTACAGACGTATACGATCAGCTCACTATTCTGTATAAAATATAATTTATTTTTTTCTTTGTAAAGACAATCTTCTTTAAAATCCAAGTGCACGATTAATTCTTTTACATTACTTTTATGTAACCAATTTTTACTTCTTTTGCAGTAATTTAAAATTTGTTCCCGTAATAAAAAAATAAAAGTACTATTCGGAAAAAGAACCATTGGTCTAGATGAATCGAAAATACGATCCGCTAATAACAAAGCTATCGAGCCACCCTTATCCACGATCCCGCGATCTGCCGCCCCCTCGTTCGTTGCCGAGATTTATTTTCCGATTGGAATCTAGCCGCGCTATCGTTGCGTGTCCACGAGAAATTGAAATTGACACGAGCACGTTCGCCACGGGCAATAAATCGATATTACTATTTCTCCTTCCATCTAATGAAAAACAGGCGAGAGACGGCCGTGTTTTCTTTCTGTTCCATACGCGAAACGGTTGCAAACGTGGTCGTCGCCCATATAAACGCGTACAATGCATGCACGTTGGTGGACGGAGGTTGATTTATTATCACGTTGCCCAAAGAAATTCGAAAAAATTGCGCATAAAGTTGAATTTCGGGGCAGGAATATGTTTAATCGGTATCCTCTTCCACGCTCTGATTTATAATACAGCAAAAATTTCGAGAGCGTACACTGATTTTTGAGAATAAATGAATAGTAGGATAGTAATAACACTGGCGAAAAATAATTTTATTTTTTAAATTTACCTATACTCGTATCCTTAGCGAGGTGGCAACTTATAAATTGTAAATTATTATTTTTTTTTTTTTTTAGCAAAGAAATAACATTAACGAACTGTAAGAAATAAGTATAATCGAATTTCGTATCATTTGTTTCATTCAAACTGCGTCGATATAATTTTTCCTGAATAGTTGCAAATTTATTTCAATATTGTCAACGATGCAAAGAACGCGACGATACGCCACGAGTTGCGATACGTGTATGCGCTCGTTTGTATATATAAACGTGCCGAATGATATAGAGAATATGGATATTCTCGCCAAGAGACACATTTAAATATTTGCCGGGTAAAAAGCACGTGATTTAATAGATTCTGCAACGTTGTAAATCGTGAAAGGAAAAAGCGAAATAATGCCCCTTCAGAGACATTATATTAACTGTACGAGTATGCTCGGGATAAAGATTGATTCGTAGTTGGAGAGTGGTTGGATTTATATGAAAGCAGGGAATCGTCGTCGATGTGATTCTTTTATTGGCTCTCGTCCTCCCTTTGTGTTCTTTTCGAATAGAAGATAATACCTATTTTTAATTAATACCGAATCTCTCATCGTTTATTAATCTTTTAAAATATCAAAACTATTGGAAATATTCTAAACAACCTTTTTATTCGATTAAATCAAACCAAATCCGTAGAATATTTTCCAACGAACATTTTCTCATTATCAAAAATCAGCAAAAATAAAAAAGAATCGCCTGCTTCGTCCATTCAACCAAAACACTACAGCTTTAATCAAAATCGAATCTAAAAATCAAGATCGAAAGGCCACGTGAAAGCACCGCGCACAACGTGCTCGATCGTAACAACTCGATCGTAAGATCTCGAAAAATTCCAAGAGAACGAAAGCTTGGCAAAAAAAAAAAATCCTCCATCCCGAAGGATCCACCATCGTCGTATCTCGATGCCTCGACTCATCGCTTCCCTCGTCCTCCCTTCCTTATTTAAACACGCGAGCCGCAACACTTTCGACGAAATATTTACCACGCACTACTCTCTTCCACTTTCGATCTCTTCACTCTTCGATATCGCACCACACTCGATCCACGCGCATTTTCGAGAGAGAGGGGGACGATCGAAGGGATCTATGCGTGATCCGTAAGGATCCGTAGGGCATCCGTATACATGCATACGTCGTGCGTGGACGACGAGGAGTGCACGCGTGGTCGCGATGCCGATCACCGGTGAATCCGAGGAAGGGTCGATCGCGATGCGAAAACGTGCGTGGTACGCGCGACACGGAGCGGGAAGGACTTTCGTCCAGGACGGGTTCGATGCGCGCACTGGGGATGAGAGAGAGCCAGGGAGCAACCCGGAGAACAGAGAGCGCGGACACGGACGCGCTCGTCGGACGGAGAGGGTGGACGAGGGTCGGGGAGCGAGCGAGAGGGCAAGGGGGCGGCGCGAACGGGAGAAAGAGAGGAAGAGGAAGGCGAAACGGCGCAAGCTTAAGCCCGCTACCGGGCTACGAAATACGCATACGACATAGTGGCGCACACCAGCTAACCGTGAACGAGATTCCCGATTCCGGAATACGAATGGCCCATAGTCGCGTCGTTGTCCCGTTTCTGGTGTTATACCTGTGCCTGTATACAGGGTGGTCCACTTTCATCCGCGGCGGAAGAGTGAAAATGAAGAAGGAATTCGATGAGAAGTTTGAACTTTAGAAAATGAGACACGCTTGGATTTTGCGATAATTGTGATTTTGTATAATTTTTCTTATTTTCTTTTTACAGATTATGCGTTACTCTTACAAGTTGGCCCTAGATATATCTATATATAGAGAGGTGTATTTCCTGAAAATTTATTCGAGGATCAATTTGTTATTTAAAATTACGATCTTTACGATTAATTGATTTGATAAACTCGTTTAACTCATTTCCAGGGAATCTGGTTCACACTTGGTTTCTGAACCCTCTTGTGCTCTATTTCAAAATTAATGTTTCCCTTAAATTTATTCAAATATCGAGTTGCGCGTTAATACAGTGTGTAAAAGATGAGAACGACGTGACCAGGAAGATGAAAGAGAGAGAGGGGGGGAAAAAAGGAAGCAGAAAACAGGGAGGATGGAGGATAAATGGGCGAAACGAGGCGACGACGTAAGGGAAGAACGTAAGCTGCAGGCTGTAAGAGGGTGCATCTTCCGCGAGCGCATGGAACGTTTAGCGGTCGATTTTGAAAAGTGCACTCTTCCACCAGACCCCATTTCTCTCTCTCTCTCTCTCTCTCTTTATTCCGCGAGTCGCCACCTGCTGTGACCCAGTTCCCCTAGGCGACCTTAGAGCGATGATTCCTGTCCTAAATTCCTGCGTTAACAGCCCCTTCTCGCCGTTATTAATTATTATCGCGCTCGCAGCTGAATCTCTAATTGAAGAAAAATAGTGGAGTGCATGGCAAACGTTTCAATCGTGCGGCGACCGTTTTAGGAAACGGCGATAATTGAAGCTCGCACGCGAAACCAACCCGGCTTAATTGCCGGGTAATTATTCGAAAACGTTCGGATCGTGAACGTGATGGATCGTGAACGTACGATCGTAATGCTTCAACAGAGATTTTTTTTCCTTTCTTTCTTTTTCATTAATTGCCCGAGGAGAGAGAATTCTGGGATCGGAAGTGTCACGAAATTGGGGACACGGTGGTGAATGTCGTTGCTCATCACGCTCGGTAGGGTTTATCCCAAAGGTTTCGTGCCAAAACTTCGTTGTTCGTTAAGCTGGGCCGAGGCAGGGAAGAGTATTATAGAAGTCACAAAGAAGTCGTGAAAAGAAGGGATAAGTAGTTATTCGTACGTCACGGTGCGATTGAATCATGTGAATATTGAAATACGTATAGTTTGTATTTTTTATCTTTCCCTCTTTTTTTTTTTTTGCTTTTTATTTTGTTATCGGATAGAATATTTTTAATTAAAAAGGGAAGAAGAGGAAAATCATTATTGGCGGACTATCTTCAATCTGAAAATATGCAGAGTTTCTTCTATTGCGTTAATTCTCAACTGTTTATGAAATGAGAAAAAAATTAATAATTATCCGAAGAAGAGACTATAATATTTATGTGAAAATAAATATTTTTATTGTGGAAATTTAAATATATGAAAATTTATATGTATATATAATTTGTATAATTTTATGGATGTTAAATTCTGTGTCTAAACGATGTATTGCTCATTCTATACGAATAATTTTTTATTCGCAATAATTTTTAATTACGATCTGAAAAATCGTATAACTCGTTGGAATGAAGATTTTGTATTATAGATCTATTTTTGTCTGCCTCTACAACTGACAATAGAATAATTATTGCTGACATGTTATATGTGTAAACATTTCATATTACTAACTCAATTAGTAATGCAATATATTGTTTTATTATATTACTAATAAATATACCGAAAATTATTCCGAACACAAAACATTCTGTATAGAATTACTACGATAAATACGGATGTTTGAAATTTCATTGTCATCATTTCATTCAAAGTATATTATTTTATCAAGTATAGTAGTATTCAATTCTACGTATTTTAAATATTTATCAGAAAATTTATGATAAACCATAGAATTTTAATTCTCTTGGAATAAAATTTTGACGGTTCCAATAGAATTTATCGTTCGAAAAATATCTTCTGGCACGAATCCCTTGTAAATTATGATTTTTGAATGTTTTAAAAAAAATGTGTATTATTAAGACTCTAAAATGAAATTGATTAGAATAAGAAAAATTATTTGAATATAATAAAAATTTTCTGTCTGATGGAATAAAGGAACTTTTAAAAAGATACACGAATTTGTTACTAGATCGAATTAATGAAGATTATCGAAAGAAGAGATATTCAGATCGAAGTTAAAGCCAAATAAATCAAATCAATAAAGGTACATTATATATTCATACCAATTATCCGCTTTCTCGATTTTTCAAAATGGATGGATATAAATCAAGCGAAACGTCGATATATCGAGATACACTCGTTACAGCTGATAAATCAGAAAATACAAAAATATTTTTCTATTGTATCAAAGGCATAATAACGATTATCAACAGATTTGCAGAAACGCGTAAAACATAAAAATTCAATACATTTCGCGTATGTACATGTAATATATCATTAAGATCAAAACGTTTTCTTTTTCGATAATTCTCTTAATTCTATCTAAATAATTCCATCTAATATAATTCGAACCAAATATATTTTATATTTAAATAACAATCCTAACAATTGATAAATATTCTCATCCTCTTCGACGTTTGCCTGAAAAATGTTACGGGGAAAAAATGGCGCGTATTAAAACAGGAAGAAGGGAAGAGAGGTAATCAATGTTTCATGCATCGAAGTACCAATCTACCCAACTTTGTAACTATGAAGTACGGAACAGTCTGGTTTTCGACAACAGACGATTGAACGACGCAATGAAACTTTGATACGCATGGCAATTTATTTATTCCTGTCGCGTATTGAGAAATCGATTGGCGTATCGAGGATTGTGTTAACAAATGCTCACGATCATGTCGTGTAATTAAATTGATCGCGAACGCGATAATATTTCGGAACACGAGTCGAGGCGATCGTTTTCACCCGAGGTAAGCTACGGTGGATTTTCGTTTCTGATACGAAAAACGAGATCGATAAAAGCAACCAAGTGTGCTTCCATCTAACGTATCCACGAGAAGTGAAACGCAGCAGAGCGAGAAGCAAAGTTGTTGCCTTGGTTATCACTTACCGGTATCGCCATTGCTCTGAGTCGTGGTTTCCTCTTGTTGAGGGCTCTCGTCGCTCGCCTGTGACTTCGTCGCCTCTTCTCCTGAAAAATTTGCAACCATTATGAATTTTGATAGATCAATCAACAATGACAGAAAAGAGTCCAGAAAAGAGAAAAGTAAAAGAGATACAGATAATTTGACGAGACGATTAAAGACTATTAAGACGATTACATTTTAACGTGAAAAGTATTTTATAGACACTGTAAACGTCATCTCGAACAAATTAATTCCATTTTGATTGATCGATATGAAATTATTTAATGGGAAATTCAAATAGAGTTTGTCGAGTGTAATTACACCGTACGGAATAGCTTTACAAATGTTCCGGAAATTAGTTCGTTGCAATAATAGTTTAATGACAGTCCATAAATTCCACTTATTAAAATCATATCTGTGCAACGATGCATTCACAGACAATCGAGGCGTGAAGTTAGAAGTATAAATACTATACATAATCGAAGATTTGATTTTTAATTATTATATTAAAATACATTAAATATTAATTTTGTATCAATCTTACAAAATACAATAATCAAAAGACAACGAATTAATAAAAAATAAATAAAAAAAATATTATATGTATTGAAATTCGTAGATAAAGTTTCGATACAAATTTTTGACGAAATTGTGGCAATATTCATACTATAATATCATTCGATTATATTCATTTCAATTATTGCGTTTTCATTCTGTGCTTCTATGTGTATTTTGTCAATCAAAATTATAAAATTAAAATATGCATAATTGAAAATTGAATTGAAAAAATATTATTAAATGATAATTTTAGATGACTTATTTGTCAGTTAGTATAAGATGAGAGTGTGAGGATTGAATGAATATGCTCAACAAGCAAAAAACAAAAAGAATAAAAAAAAAATATATAAAAACAGTTGTACAAACAACTGTTTAGTTTATTTTATATCAAAATTGAAGACATTACAATTTTAATCAATTATTGTTAATTTTTTTATATCATTATAAGCTGTAAAATACATTAAAAAGCAACACATTTGTATATTTTAAAAAAATATATCTTCTAAATCTGTATTTTCGAAACTTTTGCATTTCGACGCAAAAGAAGAATATCGACGTACTGCCATATAATCCTGATAATAATAATCTCTATCTTTTGTCATTTTTTTGTGATTTGTTCTTATGAAATTTGGAAAATCTCTTTGTATCAAAGATTTCCACAATTGTGGGTCTGAACAGAGTTCACAAAATTGTTTACAACACTGTGCCATTTTTGTCAAAGTACGGGCATCTAACATCTTTAAAATTCTATACTTTAATTCAATTGGAATAGCTTGAAGACTAGGACCCATCACTCCAGCTTTGATTAATATATCTGAACGTGCTGGTGTAGATATTGTATTTTTAAAACTATCAAACAGTATCATAAAAATAAACATAATAGCTTTTAGATTAGTAACATCACTGTAAATTTATTATACCTGTGAGATAATACTTTGAGATTAAAATATCGTCCAGAAAGATCAGTTGAATAAGGATTAACGTGTCTTAAAGTTTGTACCATCATACTATAACCTTTTCTCGCAACTCCTTCTTCCAATAGAGGATAAAAACTTACAATTAATTCATCTCCTAAAGGTAATACAAATAATTTGCATTTTATATGTGGTACAGCTTGTAGTTGAAAATACATGTTATACATTCCTGTGCTTTCTATTTTCCAATTTTTTGGTATATAGAGAGACTTCAAGTTTGAACTATGAAAAATATATTTTAAAAAATACTAAAATACAATTAATCATTAGAAAAATATACACGTTATCGAGTACACGATAATGCCTACCATTGCGAACGATCACTATCTCTCAATAGCGGATAAAAACCAGCTTCTGCTAATAAAACAATTATCAAAGCAACAATATAATCATGATGAATAGAGCTTTTATTTAAATCTTTTAATATTCTTTCTAACGATGGCACTAGTTTTGTGAAAGTCATATCTTCAACTAAAATTGGTTCTAACATTTTTATTATTTTTGAATAATCTTAACCTCCAAAAAGAATGAAAGACATATCAAAACTCATTCTAAGTAAATATTTCGTTTAGGTTAGTATGGTATAGGTTAATTTACGATTGCGCCATCTTCATCATCATTTTATAAGATTCTACTATCCTGCCATCTGTTTCAATTTGAAGAAATAAGCTTTTATAACAGACAAAAATCAAATGAATAAAGAAATATCACACGGCCTTAATTAACAAAACTAATAATATAAACTAAAATTAACATTATGTTTTAATAAAACTTTTATTTCTATATTATTTCTATAAAAATTCACATAAACATACTTGCCCAAAATTTTATTTTTAAAGATGTCAGAATATACCGATTCATGGTAAAAGAAATAACAAATGTTTAACACTGTGATACACAAATGAAATTTATTCGAGTAATGAAAACAGGTAATATAAGAGAAATCTCGCATATCTAAAGTAATTTAAAGCTTATCGCGGATAAGTTATCATGGTATCATTTTTTGTCGATAAGGGAGTTTACGTAAAATTTTCTCGATAATTAATATACTCTATACTTATAAACACATTTCTAAAGATTTTTAAACATTTAAAATCAAATGAGGAAAAAAACGAGAAATATGAAAGTTGACATAAAAAACAATGTTTTCGGTAAATTGGACTTTAGTAATTTTCTTATTTAATAGCGCCACCATGAAAATTAAAAATTCGAAGTCAGTTAAACGAAGATGAAATAAATAAAATAAAACCGGTATAGAAACTTGTTGTATTTTTTCGTAAGTATGTTCCTATGAACTGTCGCTAACGGTGAATAAAATCAATTATAATTGTCATTAATTTTATATAGTTTTATATAGATTAAATTTAAAAATAGGAAAAAATTTAAGAAAATACACTCATATATTTATGATCAAGTTTCAATATCCGTATAATTATTCTGATACAGAAAATTGTTTCACAATCTCTTATCTATCTCAATCTATCTCTTGTCTGACTAGAAATAATCTTTCCATTAGTAATATTTAATTCGTAATTGTAACGAGTTTCAATAAAATACATATACATAAAACGATATTAAAATCTAATCCGAATAATTCGAAATGGAATTTCAGAAATAAAATATTAAAGTTACACAAATTCGTCATCATGATGAGAAAAAAAAATGATTTCCAAATGTTTGAAATATTTTTTATGGATTCTGACATTTATGAAAAATGTCATCAACGATTTGCCGACATTTTTGACACTTCATACGCGCGAAAATTAAGTTGCATAGATCAACGATGAGTCACGTGATCGACGGCGACATGTTAGCTACAAAATACCGGGATACTGAACAGGTCTAAACGGGCCCATAAATATCCCCATACGCTCCTGTTAGGCATGCGAGAGCGCTCCGTGCCACTTGTTGCATGGTCGCGCTCGACAGTCGCGTTTGAATAAACTGCTTTCAAATTATCATGGGATATTCTAGTAGAGCTTACATACCGGGGGAACCGGATGTCTTCGCGTCCTCCTGGCATGGTGTTTCAGGCACTTTTACTTGTCCATGGGACACAACACTAGTCACTATACTTGACACCACTGACTCACACGATTCGGCCATTTTCAGGTTAACTCGCGTTTATCCGCACGGCGGCTAGTTACCTCGCCGCATTCGAATCCGAATCCTTTTTCGAAACTTCCACACACGCTTTGCGGTTCATAACACGCGACTCCCTTGACAGATGGCGGCTCCCGAATGGGGAGAAGGCTACTGCCATCTGGTGATCAGTCTAGAAAGTAAAAGAGTTGTTTGGAAGAAGTATAAATTTTTAACCTTTATTAAATAATGTTTCAATATTTACGAGTGTTTAGTGATTCAAGAATTTTATGTTATTATTTACTTTAGATGAAATTTTTATACATCTAAATTAATAGGAAAATATTGTTTAATTTGCAATATTATATTGCACGGTTAAAAGGCTCATAAAAAAATGTGTAAATCGTAAAAGTGATATGATATATAATTAGAAATAATGAAATACAAATGGTAATGATATAATAAATACTCAAATACATTGATTATCAAACGCAACAAACATATAAAGAAACATGTCAATTTTTATTTCACAGCTATCAGCGATTTATTAAAAGATTTGCCGGTGGTAAAGACACGGTTCCATGACCGGAAACCGGATGCGGCAGCGCGGATACACCTTTCATCCATTTCCCCATATCGCAACAATAACATTCAACGCTATTCAAAGTTTTCATAAACACCGTGGTTACTCCGCCAATTATCAACAATTGATCACCTAAATAAGAAACATTCCAATTAAGCAATCTTCGGTGAGTGCATTAAAATTATGAATTATATAAACTTTACTTTGATCATTTAGTTGTTAAATTTTATATAATATACGTGTAATTCTCAATTTAAATTTAAAAAGTTTTACCATTTGATATTATTACTGTATAAATGTATATTTTTATCTTATATCGCTATATATACATAAAACCGTTAGAAGAAAAATTGCTCAGGATATATCACGTCTGTAATGTAAAACTGACCTATAGAACCAGTGGAATGTCCGTGTCTCGCGATCGACATATTCGTGTGTTCTCTCCAAACGTAATCGTTTCCATCCCACACATCGATGCTGTCGATACTCTGAGTGGCGTTTTCCGTGGTCGATGCTCCGCCGATCACGTAAAGACAGTCGGATATCACGTAGAAGGAGGCAAAGCACCTCGGTGACCTCAAAGGTATCGCTTTCAGCCATCTGAAAAGAGCGCATCGATAACAGCTTTTACCGACGGCATTTACCGTTGTATACTCGATATATCGAGCGTTTAATCCAGGTAATGGGAAATAGAGAACGCATGAAGGGAACTTTAAACGATGGAATCGAGCTAACAAATTTTTGATCGGATCATAGCACTCCACTTCTTTTGAGAATAGCTCCTTCTTCGATTTTGTCATTCCGCCAGCGACCCAGATAAGATCTCGATATTTCACAGTGGCAGGTCCCACCCTGGCGATCTGCATCGATTGCACTTCTCTCCACGTGGAGTCCGATGGATCGAAAACCTCTACTGTTTTCAAAGCTCTGCAATAGAGAGTTTGATTTTTTTCTTTTTTTTTTCTTTTTTATTTATCGTTGAATATTATAAAATAGGATGTGAAACGACTTTCTTATGTAAAATAAAAATCGAATCGTACGGTTTAAACCGAGATACCGGTGACAATTATGAAGGCTTAGATTAGTCGTTAATTATCGTCACGTAGCATAGAAATAAGCAGTAAGGAAAACGTGAAAGGAGCAACGTAATTATGCTCTCCCCGTCTGTGTAACTCACATCCCGTTCCTTCCTTGCCCTCCTATCGCGTACATTTTCCCGTGGCTGACCACCAATCCGAAGTCTTTCCTAGCTGACAGCATGCCAGGTTCATTGAACCAAGTCCTGGTAGTTGGATCGTAACTCCAAACGCTTCCAACCGCGAAGCTTTTCCTATGAAGTTTGTCTTCTAAAGGATCGGCTCCACCTGGTGAAAAATGTTTCTCTCTTCTTTTTTTTATCCTTTCTCTTTTTTTTTTTTACTTTTTCAACATCTTTAAATCTTTCTTGACAAAAAATATTGCACAATATGATAAACGTCAAATCTCTTTTCGAAAACAAAGCCGTAAAGAAGATTATATACGGTAGGAGTCTTTTTTTTTTTAGCTTAAATACTACGTAAATGGAATGAGAATCCTTGTTGTTTTCCTTTTTCTTCTGTTCTTTTTTTTTGTACAACGTTACAAACTCCGCTGTTTCGTCACCCATTCGACTCACCTACTATATAAATGCGACCTCTTAAGTAAGCGACCGAATGATGATGCCTCGCTCGTGGAATTTCCCCCACGAATTCCCAAATGTTCTGGTCAGGTTTAAACCTGTATATGTCCTTGCCGGTATTCCCGGGTCGGCCATATTCCTCGTGGGGATCGACGCCACCGAACACGAGGACCGATTCTCTGTCAGGAAAGAACAAAGAATTGTCGAAGAAGTAACCGGCATCGTTGGTGGCTATCATGCTGTCGCTGATTTTTTGTGGGCTGCAATTAATTAATAAATGTTCTTTATTTTTAAAAAGAGTAATTTAAAATTGTACAATACACGTTAGAAATGTTATTAAAGGAAATAATTATTATATTTTGGAAATTAAGTGTTTAAAAATTTTATTAACTAGATTATAATATTTGCGAAAAATTTATGTAATATTTACAGGGGTCGTTTATAGCTCGTCGTAGCTCGAATCTGAACATTTCTGATGGTGGGTTTGAGCCGTTGAATATTATCACCATCGGGATAATTCATTTCGTTGTTTTTCTCGCCGGACACATTCTCATGGATATTCGTTGCCGTCGATTTTATTTCGATTCGCGGGGAGGAGAGATCGTCGGTATCCGTGTTCGACAAGGAACTGGTTCTTTCGTCGAATTTCGAGAAAAACATAGGCGATTTTATCATCTTGATAGACTTCAACGTTTCTCGTTGAGCCGTTAAATTTTGAGGAATTTGTTGTTTTCGTTGTTCCTCGATCGTGTAACCAGAACCACGCATTTCGTACTACAATTTGAGATTTCCAATAAACCAAGATTCTTCCCTATCTCAAAGAAAAATTTCCATGCTCTCTCACTTGATTCATTTGATCCTCGACGCAACGTTTACTTTGATTTTGAAGGATCGACTGTCCTCTATTTTTATTTCTTGGGCTCAACGAGTGCAGTTTGGCTATCTCGTCCTTCTCGTTTCTCATTTGATTTACCGGACTGCTTGAAATTCTGATCGGCTCCATCGAGGAATTGCGTAAAGTTTCGTCCATTGGAATAGACAAAAGTTCTGCTACCTTCTTCACATTCCGCTTCTCCTCTGACGTTGATTTTCTTATCTGCCATTTAAAGAAACGAAACGAATCGAATACTTTGCAGAAAAAATATTTTAATTATTATAAAAATTCCTGCGATCAACATTTCAAGTTTCAACGTAACTTTTCATTTTACAATTTTATACCAAAAGTTTTCGTTTGAAGAATTAAAAAAAAAAAAGAAAGATGGACAATAATAAATCATTCAAGTAAAAAGAGAAAAATTTTATATATATATATCCACCAACTTCATCGATCTTCCTCCGAGTCTTGTAACCTCTATAAACTGCCTGTATCGTGGTTGCGGCCTCCACCTCGGATTTGCCGGAGTCTGTACGCTCTTCCAGTTCCATCGGGAACTTACGTCTCGTCGAGTGCTGCTTCTTCACGGAAAATATGAAATTCGACTCGCGCTGCTGCTGGCACCGGCAAACATCCGCCGTGTTCTTCTCGCGCCTGTTCTCGTAATCCAATTTATCGACGTTCTGGAGAAAAAAGAGAGGATGTCTCGAGAAAGTTTCTCTCCCCTACGAGGGAGATCTCTCGGCCGACGGTGTTACCGGTGAATTCACGCCGCGCTGGCACTGTTCCCTATACAGCTTCTGAGAGAGTGATTCTCCTCCACCGGTGAATCTGGCGTCGAAGGCGATGCTCCTCTCCTCGTTCTGAAATTCGATATTTGATTAATTTGGAAAATTGATTCGCGAAAGAAATATTTTGGGTGAGAGAATTTCGAATAGTAAAATTACAGTAAAAATATACATTTTTACGATAACGAGGACAAGAGTTTAAAAAACTTTTGCCCGTTCATTCGTCGATACGAGCGCGCAGTTTTTGGGGTTTCCGTGCGATTTATTCGTTGAGACAAGAGACGATAAAAATGAATAATATCACGTCGAAAATTTACAAGATTTATCGGTGCATGTTGGTTACGCGGTGAATTAATAGGTAGAAGATCGTGCTAATTTTTCATTGTTACGAATTCAACTGAGTTCGCTGAGTGAGATGTAGGTCAGGGATGTTTTAACTAGACTAGTACACGACTCATGTATAATTTATAGATGATTCGATTAACCGCTTCGATATAATCGAATAAACACGTAACTTTTAATTAAACAAGGAGAATCAAAAGAAATAGAAATTGTTCGAAGATATAACGGGAGCAAGATCGACGCTCGAACTTTAACCGCGATAAATTAATGGAAATGGGATCGTTTTGACGGGTAATTAACGGACGCTAAATTGTTACGGGGTCTGTGTAATCTCAAGGTAAGAGCTTATACGCTGTAAGTGCTGTTTCCACGAGCATCGCGGTGCATAATGGGTCCCCAGAAAGGGTTTCAGAATTAAAGCACGGATTTTCGAGCAACATAAACTCTGACCTTTGACTACAGCTCCGTGACTTTCACACTACGCTTCACTCTGGTGAAATTTATCATTTACCACTTACAAGCACGTAAGCTTACCTCGAGATTTCTTTGACGATAACCGCGTAACAATCCCTGAAAAACAAGCAGAGGTTTTGAAACGAGGCAAATCTGATCTCTCCTCATCGATTCGATTGCAAAACGACTCACCGGGTTTCAACGGGTTTTCCATGGGTTATATTTCCCATCCAAGTGCACGTTACAGTGCTTTTCCTCGATCATTTCGCCTCAAAATCGCGGCAGCACGTAATAAATATATCGTACACACGTTCTTATCAGATCTCACGCATGCACGTATATTTTCTTATAGAAATCGAATAAATGATAAATAAATATACGATACACGATAAATATATATATATATATATAAACTAAATATTTGACAATACACACACAATATCTAGATGATACGGTTTTGTTACGCAAGATCACGATACGAAGAATCATTGATATTCGATTGAAATAAAAAGAAAAAGGTAATATTAAAATTATATAAAAAGACTCGTGTATCGACGAGTTTTGCAAGTTCATCGTTCAATGAATCGGTCCATCTTGAGGTTGCTGCGTCGATCTTCGATTCGCCCCAGGGTTACTCACCCCTTTGCTTTTCTCTACGTTGTTTATATATTCGTTCATGAATTTCGGTGGTATCATCATGCCCTCTGGCATCTCCATTTGTAAATAATTCGATGGTATTTGTTTCGAATGTCTAGAGTGCATCGTTGTCCCGTGAATAACACCAGTATCGCCTAGACAATTTTTCCCTTCGATTTACAACGATTTATATTACAACACTTTTTCTATCCTTCGTATCCTTCGATTCCTCGATTCGGTAAATTATAAATATACCTGAACTCTGGACAAAGTTGTTCGGTCCTTTGGACATCGTAAATGTGTAATCGTTGCGAGGGGAATTGATAGATTTCTGATAATTTCTTCGCTTCTTCAACTCGGTAAGTTTCGTTTTTTGATACTCCTCGAGATAAAGTAAAAATTCTCGATACGTCACATAATTCTTAAAAAAAAAAAAAAGAACGACAAGTTTCATTCAAAAGTTTCGTGTTGCAATACGAAACGAACGTTTTAAAAATTCATTTTCGATACCTTGTCCTCTCCAGCCCAGTTTCGATTGGTCGGTTCCGTGAGCCCCAACAAGTCGATCCAGTGATAGTAATCCTCCGTTTGATTGCCGTACCAATATTTTATAATGACAAAACTGGAAGAATTTTGCAGATATGAAACGCGTAAGAATGTTTCATCGTTTGGAAAAAATGTGTGAAAAATAACACGATCCCTACGCTAGCCCGTCGTCGACCATTTTTTGAACATCGGGCGAAGACATGAGTTCCATAAATTCAGGATTCTCGGGATTTCTCTTCACATCGACCAGCTGCCACGGCGCGATCAATCCGAAACGAACGCATTTCAGAACCTCCAACATGTTCTCTTTCCTGTTCGCCCAGTCGTGCATCAGCCATCGTACGGCGGACATGAGAACCTCCATCTCGCTGATCACCGTGGAATTCACAAATTCAAACAAAGCAAAAAAAAAGAAAAAAAAAGAAAAAAAAAACATTTTGATCGATTCGATACTACTCGTCATCGTTTACTTCATCGAATACCTATTGACCGAAATGTAGTTGGACTTCAACAAAAGGCAAAGTTCGTCCACGGCCAAGTCGAGGAAGTCTTTGGTACTGACCAACATCAAGAAGAATTTCATAATTCTCGGCACCATCAACTCCATAACAGCTGTGTTACGAACTTTCTTCGCCTCCAAGTACAATAAAAACGCGGTGTCCTCGCTGAACAATTCGTCGTTGTCGATGAAAGCCCAGCATTGTTCTTCCAATTCTATCGAATATTAAAACTGTATAATATACGCTCGAAATCTTGAGATCTCTACTTCTCGTTTACGCAACGCGAAAAATATGAAATGTCTCGGCAACCGCGAGTTTCGAGAGAGGGGAAGGCTCGAGAATTTCGCTCCAAGACACGGTTGCAACATCGTTTCATCCCGGATCTCATACGGTTTATTGAAGTTTCGAGTTGGACAGTGACGTATTCAACGAAACTCGAGGCCGCCACCATCGAGACTTTCCCGAGTGTCTATCGCGACTCGAAACTTTTCATTCTTCCTTCGGTGCTTCGGAAGAAGATCGAAGTTTTAAAGCGCGATGGAAAGCATCGACTATATACATATATTACACTCGCGTTTTAGAGGATTGATGGGGGATGGTGGATAGCGAACAGGATGTAAATAGGATCATTGTTCGTAGAACGCGCGAGAAAAAAATGTATACCGATATAAAATCTGTCTTATCTTCTTGTTCTTACTTGACAGAGATTGGTATTCCTTTTTTTAGATATATCGATCGACGATATTGTCGATTAAAAATTGCGTTTCGATCTTTCGTTCCAAATTTTTAAACGTGTTCTCGAGAAATGTTTACCTTTAATTCCGAGGTATTGAGAGGCGGTGAACATTTCCAGAATATTGTCCCTTTGCAGAAGGCGGTAACTTTCCATCTGTGGACTGATCATCCAATCGTAGATGAGCGAGAACGCTCTCGAAGACACGTCGCTCTAATTAATACATGAAAATTTAAATTATCATTTATATATATTTCGAGAGATTATCTCGACTTTAATTTCAAAAGATATTAACGTGAATAAATATTCCTGTAAAAAATTTCCAATACATACACATTGTTCGACATTATTCTCCTCGCGATTCTTTCTCAAAAAAGAAGACTATCAAGGAATTATTAAGAAAAAATATACCAATCTCAAAGGAATTGACTCGTGCAAATCGTTAAAATGTAATTCTACGTTCGAATTCTAATCAAATTCCATCGTTCCGTGCCTATATCGTTCTTCCTGTCCAAGTAAAAAAACGGACTCGAGAGCAATTAACGCAAGTGCAAGAAGTATAAAAGGAATCGCGCACGAAAATTATTTATTTTGTCGCGAGGAAGGCGTCATTCCATTTTTAATTACGTGTCTCCTTGACACGTGGCGCGAGGAAGAAAGAAAACACGTTGGTAGAATAAGAATAACTGGTAGAAACTGGCTCCTCGCAGCAATCATTAAAGGTTGGTTGTTCAAGAGTCGCTATTCACCTTTAAAGTAAAAAAAAAAAAAAAAAGAAAAGAAAAGAAAAAAAAGGTAGTCAAATACAGCGAGGGAAGAGGAAAAAGGAGTTCAAGGTCGCTTGGCTTCGAGCCCACCGAGTCACACCGGTGAGTAAAGAAGTGGCCAGGATGCTGACACAAGAGATTGGGGTCGCGAGCAACCCCTTGTGCCTCTGGTTGGCCGATTTCGAAAATTCCACGCTGGAAGATTTATCGAATCTACTTCGATCAGAGAGAAAGAGAGTCTCGACTCCTACGATCGTATATTTATTCGAAGGTTGTCATTATCGTGAACGAAAATAATTTATGGATGACCAGAGGTGGATATCGAATACGCGAAAATTGCTTAAATCTTGATGATTTATGAGGTTCATTCTTTTCGAACGTGGACATATAAATTATGCGATCCAACATATACGAAAAGATAATCGAGGATTTAAAACAAATCGAACGGTTAACTTTACGATAACAAAAGAATAAGAATATAGAAATATTGAATAGAATTTTAAATTTTTCTGGAAAGCTTCTCTGCTCAGGAAAGATTATATAAAAAAATCGTAAAAAATCGTCCTCAACTCGACAATTCACCGACCTCGACCGTCTAGCCTAATCGCGATCTAAGAATTTTTCGTCAAAGGGAGTATGTAATTCCATTCCGTCTGTAAAGTTTTATGGAATCGGTCAGTTTATCGAAAAAATCGTTCGAGAAGAAAAAGAGGAAGGAGAAGAACGAGAGAGGAGAAAAGGTCCGCGAAGATGAACGTTCCATTCGATCGAACCGACAGATACATCGCATCCAAGAGAGGAAGAGAGTGGAAAATCGGATCGCGCGAACAAAGGGACTTTATTTCAGTTCAGACACACGGTATTCCACGTATCGACGAATCCGTGATATATCTTTTCAAGAAGCGTTGGTGTAACGTTGCATCTCGTATTTCTTTCTCTCACTCTCTCTCTCTCTTTCTCTCTCCCAGGCAAACTGTCGCGTCGTAATAAATAAAGGATATCCCGATGGGGGACATCCTTAACGCGCTATCGTATCGCGCGTGGGACGCGATACGACGAGCGTCGAAGGTAACACCGATACGAGGAAACGGTCGCCAGTGGTCCAGTGGTTACGATTCGTTTAACGAGCAGCGTTAAACGATGAGGATCGATGACGGCTGGCTTCAAGAAATTTCGTTCGCGTGCCTCTCGAATAAATGGCGCAAAGAAGAATGGAAAAATCGCGTCTGATCGTTCTGTCGCTCGCAGGATGGCTTCAACGAAATAGAAAGGAATGGAAGCAATGGATTGGACTTCGTTTGGAGAAATTAGAAGGGATAAAAGTTGAATTGAGCGATTAATCGATCGAACGACAAACGTCTCTTTCGAAGAAATTCAAAGATGTACATTTTACACGCGTGATACCTCGATATCTTCTATCCTTAGACGTAATAATCGAACCTTTCGAACGAGAAGACACCGGTGCTGGCTCTTTGTTCCCTCGACACGGTTAATACACGGTTATTCGCGATTCCCAGCGGAGGGAGGAGAAAGAACGAGGGAGAGCGCTCCTCCCCCCCGGGGGATGAAAGAAAAATTCCGATAACTTACCCCGGTGAGATCGATCTCCTTGCAATTCCTCTCGTCGAAAAAGGTGCTGTAGCTCTGAAGCACGAGCAAGTGGCAATGGAACTCGTCCTGATCGATTCGCACGATACAGTCGGCGTTCCTCGAAAGATCGATCGAGTGAAATTTAAGCCCGTAATCCCCGCCTCGACTCGATGCATCGACTTCGTTACATCGATCGGGCAATACAACTATAAGCTTACTTGTAATTTGTGATACGCCTTGCCAACTCCTGATACAGGTCAGTCTTCTCCGGGAGAATTATGTTATTCCAATCGATTGGTTGCTCGCCCGTAAATCCGAGTCTGTTCGAAATTACACCCGTACGATCAACCGTTTATCGAGAAACATCGACCTTGCGACGATTGTCGGGAAATCGACGGTTCTCCCCTTAAGGTCGAAACGAAAGAAATATATATATATATATACGACGACAGGTGGACGTAATTTTATATATAAAGTCTCTGCTTAGAGCGAGACGGGAATAAATCGTTTCTCTTTCCCTCTTTTTCGCCTGAAAATTACGTCGACCTTTTCGAAACGGTTCGAGGAGGAGGAGGATCGATTCTCGGATTCGACTCTACTAATAAAAACTCACGCGGAGAGCGGCACTTCCTGCAACAGCGATGCCTCACGGGACGACGACGACGTGGACTGCTTCTGCTCCGCGGTTTCCATTTGGCCGATCTTCGCTTTGAACGGATGCATGGTGGATTTATACTCGTCCTCGAGAGCTGGCAACCTTTTGTGAGTCTGTTTCGAAAATATATAACATAAACGATAAATTCAACTAAGCGATCCAGACTCGAGTCAGTCTGGTTCAGACATTTTCTCTTTTTAACGCCGAGCTATTGTCGTCCCAAATTAAACTCGTATTATCTAGCTCACAGTGCTTCAATCTCTGTTACGAGAATTGCTCTCGCTTCGCAAGTGCTTCGTAGAGAGAGATCGAAACTATCCACGCACAGTTTCGATACACTTTTAATAAAGAGCGATGGATAAACCGACGCCGATACACTCGAAACGGGCCGTGACGTGAAATTTACTTGCAACTGATTGATCATCGACGACGATACACCTATCGGAAGATCGATCGGTTTCGGATGCGTCGAACAATCGGACGCGCATCCACCAAGCTCGTTCCCCGATTTACTTAGCTCGGCCTTCACGTTGATCTTCGTGTGCTTCGGATCGGCGACCAGCACGCTCACCTTCTTCGATTCGAACACCACCTAAAACGACTATGCGTCTGCCTTGAGGCCAACATTCCTAAGGGTTAGACGGATACATCCCGACCCGACGATCGATCGGGACATTTACCTGATTCGGGAGGATCTTCAGGTTACCGCTCGGAGTCGATTGAAACGGGAAAACTCGCTTCGAATTCTCGCCGTCGTTTATACTGATGAATGCGCGATCGTCACCCCGTTCCCTCGGTCGTGACTGTATCTGCTGCATTAGATAGGCCAAGTTCGGACACACCGCTTCTCTCTTGCACTGGCTGCAATCACCGTCTCGTCCTGGACTGTATTTTTCATAACCGTTCTCCGTTATTTCTCGAGTTTGATACGAGTTTTAATACGTTTTACTTTTTTTTTTCTCTCTATCTTCGATGAATATTCGACACGGTTCGATTATATATCGTTACATTATAGGTCGAATATAATTTCTAGCGTGATCTATAAAAGGTAATAGTAGCCAAGGCAGTAAATGCTACAATTACGGATCGTATATACGTGTGTTGGACACTCGCGGTTGGATAATAATAACTGGCCGAGGCTAATGGAAAGGGCTATCAAATATTACGTCTGATGATTATAAACGCAGCAATTTACGGACATTTGGCATTATTATCGAGGATTATCGCGGTGTAAATTCGATACGTTCGTTCGATAAATTATATTCCATACATCACAAATTTCGAACGTGTATCGTTTCGCTTTATCGAGCTCGTTGTCCCGTTTAACAACCGATTCGTTCGATTCGTTGGGAAGCGTAAACCGTTCTTTATAGAAACGCGTGAAACGTAAAATGGTAATCTGGTTACCTGGAATGAGCCATTAGTTTCGAAGCGGGATTATCAGAGGGACGACATCGTTCCCCGAAGAAGCCTCTATCGCGTTTCCACTGTTCTCCCGTTCTTATATCTCGTTCGGGATCATCCGAATCGTCGTCCTGTCGAGTGGATGTGTCGTCCTCCGATCTGATCAAATTTTTCGCAGTGTTGATCGTGTATCTAGCCAAATCGGATCTCTGATCTTGGAGGTGCACCCCCTTCGACGCGAAACGATGATTCTCCGACAAAGAGCCGACCTGCACCACGCGGCTGTCCTGATAAATGTGCACGTTCACCGGTCTTTGCCGCTTCGATAAACGTCGACGTCGTCTCAAAGTAGCTCTTCTCCGCTCCGCTGGATATATAGGAGATCGATCCTCCGATGTTTCGTCCTGATTCAATCTGTCCATAGGAAAGAGAGAGAGAGGGGGGGAGTAACTTTCGTCCAGATCGATATGCGTATCTTGCTACGTAATTTAATCGCCTCCAAGGTGCGTAAATTATTGAGAAAATTTCGTGAATACAGTTCTGGACTTTTCCTAATTATCTTTAATTCTACCATCCCTTCGAATCGACGATATTTCCCTCCAAAAATTCTATTACCGCGCTTCTATTATGTCGAGCAGAACGGCTTCGATCGTTGGAATGTGTATAAAAATGGATTAAACTTTGGACTCGTTTCCAAAGTTTATTCCACGACGATGATACGACGGGTAGGAATTCCCGTAATAACTCGTTATTACTCGGAATGGAGGGAAGCAGGATCATCGGGCGTGATAATTACCTTTCCTGGCGCGGGGATCGCGCAGTGTGGATCACCGATGGACTCGGCTCGCGCGGAACCGCCACTTCCGAGTGGGTGACTCTGAGGGGTGGCTCGGGGGATGTTGCGGCCGGAACCACCGATCTCTCGTGGTAGAGAACGACAACGCTGCTCTTGCTGTTTCCGGGCCGCGGCGATTCCGATCGATCCTCGTCCGCCACGGCTGTGAACCGGCCCCCCGAAGGGAGGATTAAAAGCTCGATCTCGACGTCGACGGTAACTGCGTGGCGGACGCAGTTACTCGAGCCGCCGCCTCCTTTCTGTTCGCCCGCCCTGTGTTATTGCGCTCCTTGCCGAGGAACACGCAGGCAAAGAGGAATACAGCGAAGAGGAACAAGTACATGGAACCGGGGAGGGGTTGGGAGGCAGAGCGGATCGAGCCACGCGAACGAGTTTCAAGGCTTCCGGCCTGAGGAGGTGACCAGAATCATGGGGCCGCTATAAACAACGAGAAGAAAAGTGGTTTGAAAAATTTGTGTACGTGAATCGGACTTGATCTTCATTTTCTTGTTTGTTTATCGGAATTTTCGATTATTAATTATCCATAAGATGGATAAAACCGGCCCCAAAACTCGAACGCGCGAAAATTGAAAATTGAAATTTTCATCGGGCAACTTACATTTTTTGCTGCGTTGGCGGATCGCTCGTATTATTCGCGGCGTGCTTCTTTCCCTCCTGTTGTTAAGGGTGTACATTAGGTGTCGATTATACCGATTCGCATTAGGCGTGATTTAAAAGCATGCACGCCCAACTTTTACTCCGATAATTACCCAAGTTTCGTCGAAGATTTCCCGCTAAGATCCTCGCACCCGCTTGAAGACCTCTCCGTGGCAAAAGTTACCTAGGGGTATACAGCGAGAATAATAACAAGGAGAGAAATAAACGACGACGATTATTCCATCGATTATTTTTCAAAAGTGAAAAGGGAGAGGCCCTTCATTCGGATCGTTCGTGGAAAAGAAATTCTTTTTTTTCTTTAATCGAAACAAGTGGAAAATATATATCCTTTATGCGAGTTCGAAATCGACTTTTGTATTTCTATTAATTCGTTTCCTTCCGTCCAAATTATCCGTGTTGCTCGTTCCTCGTTTCGGTCCGTGACAAAAATCCTTTTGAAAAAAACTGCTATACGATCATCGACACGATAAAAGGAAAAAAAAGAAAAAAAATGGTTTAAAGTTCAAAGCCCGAAATGTACCTCGAAGCATTTTTCGATTCTAGATATTTTTACCCCGGAAAAACTCGATACGTACGTGACGCGGAGTGACGTAAATGGACGCTTGTAAACACGGTTACGATTCTGTCACGGTGACAGTTATTTCTAACTGTGAATCCGAGTTTTCGACAAAGGGCCGTTCGATATTTTATTATTATTATTATTATTTTTTTTTTTTTATTTTAGAAAACAGGCATCGCCCATTACCTCATGCTTCTTTCGATTGTAATCTGGAAAATATTGAAGACTCGACGCACGATATTTTCCACCTACTTTCTTGGTTACTGAAACATATTTGGAATAGACTAACGTTTAAGTTAACGTCTGAGGGAATTACATACCTGGATTCCAGTTACACTTACATCACTTACGTAATTTTGTCTCGACGTGATCGCTGCGAGTGAAACAACAACAGTAATCGGAATCCCTCGAGGATGTTTTCAGAAGATTCGGTGAATTACCCTTCGTCCCTTTGATATCACGACGCTGGTGCAGCGATTTTTGGGAATAATATCTGAAAAATATCTCTCGTGCGTCCCTCTCTCTCTCTTACGTGTACGTATGTTCCTTAAATTTCTCGAAAATCTGAACAATACCTTGGATTTAAGAGATCGAGTTCCGAGTAGAGGCAAGAATCGTCTTCACTGGATATAGGAGTTCTAGATTCCTCCTGGAAATATCACCCGTGATCTTTAATAAATTCTTACGAATTACCAATAAAAATAATGATCATCGATCATGGATCAATGTTTCGCGGAAATCTTTCGAAGAAGATCGATCGATTATCCCTCAACGAAAGTTAAAAAAAAAAACCAACATCATATCACAGAGTAACAACAAATCCCACGATAAAATCGGAATAATTTAACCAAAAAGAATTTAACCAAAGACGAGACTCTCTCTTTTCTCGATCTACGTAGCCCTGGCCCACCCTCAAAAAGGTTAAAAAAGG